>NC_041385.1:384241406-384252463 GCF_002162155.2 Triticum dicoccoides | reverse complement strand
GGGACACAAGTATTTCCGGCGCACGAACGCCCCGCTGCACGAACGGCGCCTTGGTCACACGAATGGCCTCACTTTACTGGGCACATACCTCGGGCTCGGCAAGAAACCGCAGCCTATCCAGAGGAGCTCTCTCTCACAGCCGACCGGGCGCACACCACGGTCCGGCGGAGACTACCTCATCTCTGGCCCTAGGCTCGGCTCATACCGACGCACCTTGATCATTACATGGAGTGGGTATTTATACCCTGTGCGCACACACACCTAGCTAGCTACCATGCAGGCCACCGCGCGCACGCACGCATGACCCTGCCACCATCGGCCACTAACTCAACTAACCCACATACGCATGACCTGCTAACAACACGGCCACTAACCGCATGCATTAGCTACTCCTACATGCACGTACTGGTTGGCCAAGCTAACAAACTTTTGACTTGATCTTCTCCTAGACTCACTCCAGGATCCAACCGATCCAGCACACATGTAGCTATCTAACTTGACCGGCACACTCGCCACGACCATCAACGCAGCCACGCACCGGCGCCTGGCTCAACGCGCACACAGTCGTGGCTTATCTCTAACATATAACACTCACAAGATGCAGTTCGCGAAAACTCATTAGAGCCATACTACCACAATTGCATACAACATAAAAAGTCCGCTGGATCCTTTGACTTATGAAGTGAAATCAAGGGAGCTACAGTAATCTGACTTCACTTCTCTCTAGCTCCATGAAGGGTACTCATTTCAATTTTCAAAAGACCGATTTCAATTTTTAAATAATCAATTTCAATTCGCACATACCAATTTCAATTTCAAAAGACTCATTAAAAAAACTAATTTCACTTTTTTAAGAAGATCAATTTCAATTTCACAAGGTCTCTCACTTGCCTTATCTTTTCTATACAAGGAGAACGCTGTAGCTCCCTGACTTCCCTCGTGCAAGTCAGAGATTCCGGCTCCCAAGGAGAGAGGCAAGTTTGTATAGCCAAAACTAACTCCATAATAACATAGACCTAATTAGGTTGCAGTAAACGAATTTGCACAACATAGGTAGCATCATGGCATAATCAAACTGTGTACCTGATACAAGGTTGCCATGTAAGGTCAACAATCCATGACTTCTTTTCCGCCGGCAGGATCACCATACCTTGTTGTGACTGTGATTTACACCTATAATTAACAGCAGAAAGCAACCTCATTGAGCAACCGGTTACAGAAGAATGAGAGAATTAGGAGTTAAACATAATCAAATACTCCCTCCATAACAAAATATAAGACGTTTTCTATGCCCTATGCAAAACCAAAAAAGTCTTATATTTTGGTATTGAGGGAGTAGGTTGGTGAAGCTGCATAATATGCAAATCAACATTGCATCATAATTTCATTCCTTTCACAACCTAAAAAGATAGATAAGAGATGGTATCACCTCAGAATATATCTCAAGGCACCAAAAGCATCATGACAATATACAATAGATAACTTGTAAAATTAGCAAGTGCCCGGGTAAATAAATGGCAAACCAAAATAGGGAAAAGGCTAGAAACATGTATATGACAGTACATTTCTATTGCTTTACGACACAAATGCTTGTTAGTTTCCATCAACACTTCAAAAGTATGGCACCAACATCTGCCATTTATCTTGGGTCTTTTATAATATGTATTCTCAAATTCGCTAAATCCTTTCAACTTTGTCTTGTCCTGTGAAAAAGGAGCATAAAAAGTCACTAATAGATAAACTGATCCTTCCAACCCCAGTTCCCTATCCCCATGCCTCACAAAGGTTTGCCTTCCCAAGCACTATCTATTATTCAGGGATGCCTACAGCTATGGAAATCACATACTTTGTTTAACATAGATAGTTTAGTAGTAGACCATAGGTAAAAGCACATACGCATTCTGGACCATTAGATAAACGTAAGAAGCATGAACATTGTTGCTCACAATAAATAAAAAATCCTATAAAACAATTCTCAAATACAGAAGGAAGTTGGTACTATGGCTTAGCTTTATCAATAATTGGTCTTCTAAGTACTCCCTCTGTAAACTAATATAAGAACGTTTAGATCACTAAAGTAGTGATCTAAACGCTCTTATATTAGTTTACGGAGAGAGTACTGCACTGCAAGTATGAATTTGCTGATTATTTACTGACAGAACCATGCACTTGATAGAACACTGAGAAACAAAGAGTGAACTAAACTTGATGTTTGCACATCAATACTCAATAGACTACAGCCTCGGCAAATAACACTTGCGAATATTTAGCAGTACCATGGGCTGCTATGGAGCAACAATTTTTTTGTTTTTTGACAGCAACCATGAAGGAACAAATATATACATACTGAAAGTGGAATGCAAGTGGCTACACTATATATAACTAATAAAACAACAACATTAGTACTGGCATAATTGAGAAGGGAATTACATCGATTGATTCTGCAGGTATTGTGCGGACACAATTGTTCTTGATGCAACATAGTAGAATGGTCATGTGATGAATGTCAGGCACGAGAATGCTGCCGCTAACAAAACATCAGGAGAGATGGTGAATGAAAAGCAACCATGTCATGTTCTAACGAATTCTAATACAAGGTATAAGCAAGGTACCTAAATTACAGTGCCAACAATTGGTGTCTCAAGTAAAGGCTTATAGATGCAAAAGGGCATCATAAAGAGCTGCCTCACATAAAAAGTGCAGGTCGTGTGCTTGTGGATATTGACAAATCAAATCCCATGTATTCTGAACCAAGCTGTGATCACCGCAGTCACCTACAACAACATACACCAAGTAAAATTGATGGAGCAACTGGATGCAAGAGGATTAAGCGCATATGTTTTCCCCATGAGTCTTGAATCATGAACAACATTCGCTTAGCAGATGCATGTACCGTCACCGGTGATGGGGGCAGCCAGGAAGGATGAGCAGAGGGCGGGCGACTCTTCCTCCCAGTCTCGCTGGAGACGTGAAGCCAGCGCTGGTCCTGGGGTGTCGGAGGCCTTGGGGCGAACTCAAATGAATGTCTCCAGCGTCGACATTGGGGAAAAATTGATTCCATACATCGATAGAAAAAATTCTTGCAAAGCTATAGTAAACAATGATAATTTTCGATGGTAAATAATATATCATAATAGCGCCTTACTTCAGATATAAATACAATATCATAGAATTTAGAGCATAACAAAAAAAGAAGTGACGTGCTAATGAATTCAAGCCTCTGGTAGTCATGAGAAATAGCTACTTCATGCATTTTTTATGGAAAATCATTAATGATAGTGTCAAGATCAATGTTGGCCAACACATCCTTCTCAATACAACATATTGCCAGACCATTCAGTCTTTCTTGAAATAGTTAACCTCAAATAATTTTCCATTAGCTTTCAATTTTGAAAAAACATGTTCAACTATTGCTCTAATAAACTCAAATACATGATCAGCTGGCATGAGTGTATTTGATAGTGCCATCAGCAACACTTTCAATTCAGAAACAAAATCATCTAAAACATCATGTGCTGAGTGAGTAGTCATGAGAAAAAGTCTTTGCAAAATTAGGACAACATCTTCTAGATTAAGATTGGAGGGTTAAGAGAAATTCATCGAGGGATTTACCTCTGCTATTCCTTGTAAGCAGGCCCTACATGAGAGCATCCGGTAGCCGCTGCAGCAGAGTCGAAGATTCGCGGTCGCCCGATCTGTACGGTACATCGGCGTGCAAAACTACAGATTGGAAAAGGGCAGAGAGCGCAGATTCACTCGCCCCGTGCGGGCATGCCCGCTCATCTTCTTGATTTCTCAGCCACCGCGGAGGCGGTTCCTGCCCGTACTTCAACGGGGTTGAGTGGCGGCAAAGGAGGCTCCATTTAATACTTTCGTGACTACACAGGGTTCAGGTTGGGAGCTCGAAGCCGTGGCGGAGGGAGGAGCGGCGACTTGCTCGTAGTACAGGACAGTGGCTACATCCTACATGGGAGAGGCAGTGGAGAGGAGGAGCAGCGTGCTCGGGCTGGCCGGTGGCTAGAGGGGAGGGGCAAGGGGGGAGGATGCGTGCGTGGGTGCTCGGGGAGGGGGTTACGGTCAGGGGCTCAGGGCGAAGGGGTACGGGATAAGGGGTCGTGGGTTAGTGGCTTCGTTAGTAGCCCTCTTCGTTAGTGCGCTCAACATGCGTGGCTTGTTAGCTTTAAACACCGGAGGATTAGAGACCATTAGATATTGTAGATGGATGGGTCTGATTGTTTGAATCTGCCCCCTCTCGTGCTTTTATAGGGGTAGTAGATAAAATTTACGGGAAGGGCTAGAGATGCTTTTATCCATCTCCTAAGAGCAACTATATATCATGTCCTTGAGTGTATGTTCGTATTGCCCCGCTCTTTAAGGGGATATGAGCATCATCTTAGCCCTTTGTCCGTTGACCAAGTGCCCGTAAAATAAAAAATTAATTCCTAAGAGGTTTATATATTTTTATTGGGGACTAATCTAAAACCATTGATGATATCATGAAACTTACAGAAAAATAATTATAAGTTTACCTTGAATTTAATAATTTGATTTGGTTTCGATATATATTAGCCCCATCGCATATTTCTACTGCAAAAGAGAACCGTCGACATACAAAAGTAAGCACTTAATGAACGACAAGAAAATGACGAGGCATGAAGAAAGGGCGACGAAGGACATGCAGGTGTGAGAGAATAATGTCATTGTCCTCGATGCTTGTTTACGAGTCCTTGCAAAGAAGAAAACTTATATGATACCGAAGAACCGTATTATTCCACGGGACTTCTATATTGAAGAATCCACAATACGATCATTATATACGATACTGAAAGCGAAAGTGCAGATATATATATAATCAGTGAAAGTACCATGCGTCTTCCTAGCTCCAAGTACCTAATGAGCTATTGCATTAAAAAATGTCAAAAATCTAACTCTTTCGGACACGCATTCATGCGACTCGACGGCAGCGCCCTATTTTAGTGGAATAAGTAAATAACCCACATGCATGCCGCCGATCAGCTCTAGATTCCCACAAATATTCCAGGCTTAATTCCATGTTGACCCGAAAATCGGGTGTGGACCTTCGGCACCCCAAGTATTGATCGGACCACCTGTGCGGCTGTGCCGCCCAGCACGACATCTGAAGCTGGTTTCAAAAAAGTTAGTTTCAAAAAGGTAGCATCGAAGGAATTCGTCACAAATGAAAGTTGCACGGCTGCTTACTGGTCAAGTACTTCAATCTTTCTCTTTCTTTGACCGGTGTTACTTCGATTTTTTAGTCTTTGTGAGATATTTTGCTCCTAGAGCACGTTCAGCATGTATGCTGCCGCTAGAAATTGATTAGAAAGGGGTATGTGCGTTTTTTTCTCTCTATTTTGTCTTGGAAGGCGATTTCATTAAGAGAGGAACAAAAATGACCGATTTATAGTAGGAACTAGATCGAAAACTATAACGCCACACATTTGTTTTCAAAATACTTGTTTTCAAATAGTTTGCATTGCTTACTCCATGTCTCATGTTTGATTAAGGGACAACCGTCTAGAAACCCCAACAACTAAAAATCGATACCGGCCAACTCCATCTCGACTACCAATAGCCTACAACCCAGAGATAAGTGAGCGAGTTCTTTAAAGATGCCTTCAAAAAGGAAATGACGCCCTTGGACATTGTCGCCGCTGGCATCGACCTGTCAAAGACTTGAGACCTGCTGCAATATTTCCATCTGAAACGAGACAAAGAGGACTTGATATATTTTATTAACCAAGAAGTTTTGTACGGAAAACTGGGTTAAAACCAAGCTTGCTGCAATATTGACCGTGACTCTGATTGTTTAATTTGGAGCTAAAACACACCGATTGTCTTTCTTCATTCTTGATGAAATCATGTAGCTCTCATCGTCTCATGGTAACTTGCAAAGGACTCGGTGATAGGTAAAAGGGTTTTCTATTTCTGTGCCCCTGGTTTCTTAGTTGTGCTTAGTTTTGTCCAGACCAACTAACTTTGCTCACTTTTCCCCTCCTCACTCCACCACCTGCTCACAAAAGACTAAATGGAGCACTGTCGTCCAGTCAACGCCATTGACCGTTGCGTCCTGACTAGTGGGCCGACGTGATATCCTGACAGGTGAGGCAACCTACTTCCTGCGCAACATTTTGTAACGAGTAATAGAAGGAGAGAGATGCAGTTGGTAATAAAAAAAGTTGTTGTGCGATGTTTTAAGATAGAAATAACTAATTAACGACCATGCGATAAATGGTCGTCAACGTAATGAGCTTATGTTAAGGCAGGTGGGTCACCCGTGCAAGACTGAACCTCCCTGCTCCCCTCTAATTTCGGAGCTATCATTCTCCATTGCAGCGGATGAGGTGAGTGAATTCGGAACCCTACTCCGAATAGAGTTAGATCTGACTGTGGTGCCTCTGTTTTCGGATGATCTGGGATTGAGATTGTGGGGGGCGCGGGTCGGCTGAACAAGATGGAACCGGCATTGACAAACAGGGGGGTTGGTGCTGCAAGGGTTGCTGTCGTTGATTGACATCCACTAGAATTAGACGACCCTACAAATTTGCTCACTGCACCAATGGCCGGCACTGAGATGGCAATTTTTTGCCATACTAGTAGATGATAGAGATAATGAGGAGAGGGGGCATCTAGTTTACCTGCTGATGCTAACAGAGATTCATTCGCACATGTAGATGGACAGTTGATGGAAGATGCTGCAGATGGTGTTGATGATGCACATGACGATGAGATGGTAAATGTCTATGACAAATAAAATCGTGTAATTGAAGTGGGGAAGTTGTGGCCAAACATGGATGAGTTTAGGATGTGTTTCAAGACTTATGCGTTCAAGCATGCGTTTGATGCCAAGACTAAGTGGACTGATAGGAAGAAGTTTTATGCGATGTGCAGAGGATTTGATGAAAACACCAAGCCTTGCAAGTGGTACATATTTGCTAGACTCCAACCTGATGGAAGCACCATCAGGGTTAATCAAATTCCACATCAACAAACTTGTATTACAAGCTCACAGAGAGTACCAACCATGACATCACACATTTGGGTTGCAGAAAATATCACTCATATTTTAGCCAAGAAACCAAGCACTACCGCAAAACCACTTTTAGTAGACTTAGAAAATCGGTACCCATTAAGCTTAAATATACCACAATGTGGAAGGCAAAACAAAGGGCAATGAAGCAATTATATGGTGATTGGGCAAATACCTTTAGGATGCTTTATAACTTCAAAGCAGAGGTGGAGAAGAGGTCACCTGCAGTGTTGTTGAGATAGATACTGAGGTAAAAGAGGAAGACAAAGCCGTTTTCTCTAAGTTCTTTATGGTTTTAAAGCCTTGCATCGATGGCTTCAAAGCAGGGTGTCGTCCATATTTGAGCATAGGCTCTTCATCTTTAACTGGAAAGTGAAATGGTCAATTAGCAGCATGCAATGCTCTAGATGGCCACAGTTGGAAGTTCCTTATTGCTATTGGCTTGTTTCAGTCAAAGACAGAGGTTTCATGGACATGGTTCGCCATGCAGTTGAAAATATGCATAGGGCCAGTGTCACCTTTTGGCGTTCCACGCAGATGCATGTAAAGAGCTAGAAATTGCAGTCAAGAATGTTTTTCCCCATGCTGAGCAGAGGGAGTGCTTTGGCCATATGTGGATGAATTTGATAAAAAAAATTAGTGGGGAAGAATTTGAGCACATGTGGCCAGCAGCAAGATCTTACACTACTCAGACACATTCATATCATCTTGGTAAGATAATGGCAGCATGCAGTGAGCTTATTCCATGGATGAACACCTACCATTCTCTGTTATCATACAGGGCAGGATTTAACACTACCATCAAGTGTGATTATATCAACAACAACTTGGCAGAGAGTTTTAACAACAAGGTGAAGCAGTTTTTAAACTTGCCTATGCATGACCTGGCTCACCAAATAAGGATCATGATCATGCGTTTGTGGGAATTGATAAGAATGATTGATGATTGTATGCAAGGGGATAAGCTTCCTGTAGTGGTACAGCAGGTGGTCAACAGGAGCAGAATTGTTACACATTTTTCTATTGAAAAATCTACAATGTGGGGTGGTGAAGTTAGAGATACAAAGTCTGGAAGGCGGCATGTTGTTAACACCTAAATGCATGACTGCACTTGCCTAGAGTGGCAACACACTGGGAAACCATGTGAGCATGCCATGTTTGCTTGGCCTCCCGCCCGAATATAAACATGCACCAATATTTCCAGGAATATTACTCGGTGGCAAGATTCAATGCCATGTATGCAGCTCCAATTCTAGCACTTACAGATCAGTCTTAGTGGCCTAAAGTGGAAATCATTTTTTCCATGTGTCCTCCCTTAACGAGAAGAAAGGCTGGCTGGCCTAAGGAGAGTGCATTCAAGGCATCGTTTGAGGAACGTAAGAGTAGTAAGAAGGGAGAGAAAGATCCAAAGCCTAAAAGGTCCCAGAAAGGTAACAAGAAGGGATGCAAGTTGTGCCAGGAACTTGGGCACCGAAAAGGATCTCCAAAATGCTGTTACCCTCCTGAAAGGCCATAGTATGTTCATGTTTGTGATGTTTTTTGATTTGGCTATTTTTTTAATTACTAACCAAATGACATGCTTTGTCTGCAAATTGAAGCTAGTCCAGAAGAAAACGAAGAGCACTGGTGAGTTGTGTGCTGTGAAATCAAGAGCAAGCTATCATAAGAAGTGAAATATATTGGTTAATGAGTCTCATTTTTGTGTGATGTAATGCTACTTGTATTTTGATGTGTGTTGTACTTTGAAAACTATGTGCCATGTTCCAAATTTGAGCCAGATTTCAAATTTGTACTTTGATGTGTATTGATGTTCCAGTACATTCTCAAATTGTATGCACGTTAGGTGATCAATCCGAGCACTTTTGTGAAGTAACACACATACTCATGAAAAATGAGCTCCAAAGCTAGGGTAAACAACCCTGTTTCTAAGCTTTTTTTGAACTTCTTAAAATGAGCCAAACACAAAAGCTTAACATCTACTACGCAAATATAGGGCCAGTGCGCAATATGGGATAGTTTGGACAAACTATGCCATGGTTAACCCTAAAATCTAGCTCATTCCCCTTGAAACCCATATAACACTATCCGTGATAGCTAAGTTATGTGAAGGGAATTTCATGAAAATACCCGTAGTCATAATTCGTTATTTTTCCTAGCAACTTAGTAACATAAAACGATGGTGTGCGGAAGTTTCATATTTTTTGATTTTTTTGAATTAGTTATGCTCAACCCTAACCTTTGAAACCCTCTCAAAACCCCTCAAACCCCTCTCAAAAACCCCACCACCAGGGCCGTCGGATCGCTGTTCGGGGATGCTTTGGATCAGGCTCTAGGGTTTGGGATGGTTGATCCGCGAGAGGAGACCTGATTGGCTGGAGTGGACGTTTCTTAGGCAAGGCTGGAGTACAACGTGAGTGGCCCACCTAGCAGCGGCAGCAGGGGCAATAGATAGCGGTCACGGGCGCGGGCTGGACACCTTTTCTGAAACACATTCATTCCTGGTGGCACTCGTCGGACCGATGGTCTGTCGTAGAAAGGCCCTAAGTCACAGCCTGCCATGCATGCGTGCAACAATCCCGTTGCGATGTGCGCGCGCAGCCACCCAACATAGACGCGGCTTTGTCGCATCAGGGAAATTAGTGCAGCCTAGGGACGCAACTTTACCGATTGGCATGCCTTGTTACAGCCCTGTTTCAGTGTGAAAAATGCATAGGGCTATGGTGGGCTCTTATTGCCCTTATCAGCGGATGCAGTGTCTTGATGAACACATTCAAAAGGGCGCATCACACTGATGAACACATTCAAACTAGCATGTCACACCCCGTCTATTTAAACACCCCCGTCTCAACTCGATCTTACATACTTCCGCGCCCCCTCTTCTTCTACAAAAGATAAAGCAAAAGCCAGATCCCGCCCTAGACAAGATGCAGTACTATGGCCCAACCTACCGTCTTCCAGCAATCGTGCCGAAGATGCAATACCCGGTCGGGGTCATCGTGAAGGACACCCTACGCGTGTGGGCCATCTCAAGGTAGAGAGGCCGGACAGAGCTGGCGAACTTCTTCCTCGCTACCTGCTACCGCCACCTCGCATGCGGCTCCCCAGTCATTTTCCGCGTGGAAGAGGTTCAGAGAAATAGAGGCCTTGTGATTGGCCTCACTGCTCACTTCACCAACTGCTTCGATGCCTACTTCCTCCTTGGCAAAGTCTTCTGGTGTGGGTGTGAGTTCATCTGTAACGCCCTGGATCCGATGCGCCAGGTGTCTGCTAGTTATTCACCGTCGTTGCCATGTCATTTGCTTGCGTGTTGCATTTTATCATGTCATCATGTGCATTTCATTTTGCATACGTGTTCGTCCCTTGCATCTGAGCATTTTCCCCGTTGTCCGTTTTGCAATCCGGCGCTCCTATGTCCTCCGGCGTTCCCCTTTTCGTCTCTCGTTGTGAGTGGGTGTTAAACTTTCTCGGAATGGCCCGAGGCTTGCCAAGTGGCCTTGGTATAGCACCAGTAGACCGCCTGTCAAGTTTCGTGCCATTTGGAGGTCGTTTGATACTCCAACGGTTAATTGAGTAACTGTAAAAGCCTCCTTCTCTTTGCAGCCCAACACCCCTTCCAAAATGGCCCAAAACCCATCTAACTCCCCTCCATGCTTTCGGTCGTTCGATTACGATCGTGTGGGCGAAAACCGCTCCTCATTTGGACTTTCCTAGCTCCCTCTAACTATAAATATGCCCATCCCCCGAAATTCGCGGTCTAATCCCCCCAAACCCTAGCCATTTTCATCCCCCGCCGCCACCGGACACGTCCGGCCTCACCGGACAGATTCCGCCGCCGCCCGCGACCAACAGGCGTCCGGCCTCACCGGACAGATTCCGCCGCCGCCCGCGACCAACAGGCATCCGCCACGTGGCACCCGCGCCCTCCCCGCCGCCGCGGCCCGCGGAGCCCATCCGCGGCCCGCGCAGGCCTGATCCGCATTGCCGCCGCCCGGTCGCTCCTCTGCCTCCG
>NC_041385.1:384233718-384240832 GCF_002162155.2 Triticum dicoccoides | reverse complement strand
CGGCCGGATCCGGCCGGCCCAGCTCCTCTCCGCCCCGCCGGCCGCCTCCCCGTCCTCTGCTCCGGCGACCCCGGCCATCCTCGGAATGCGCGCCAGATCTGATCCAACCAGAGGTTGACTTCCCCCTCCGAAATTCTTCCAAGTCCCCGTAGTTTGTGTAATTTTCATGCCATGTTCGTCATGCCGTATCTCTGCATCCGTAGCTCCGTTTTGCGCGTGTAATATGTCAAATTGTTTGCCTCAACGAGTACATCATTTCATTCCATTGCATCATATTCATTTGAGGTCATCTAGATGTCCGAATCATTGTTGTAAGAGTGCTTCATAATGTTTTCTGCTGTCTGTTATCAGAACGAGCTCTTTTGTCATTTTTGCCATGATTGATGTGTGCATCCTATGAGGTTGATGTCTTCACGTGTTTTGAACTATGCCATGTCTTCTTTACAGAGGTGCTTACCATGTATTTTTGTGATCAATGTGGTGACTAGCACAATCATGCAAACTAGGCATCGTGATGTTGCTGATTTTAGTCCCTGTTCTGCTGTAATTTTGATGCCATGTAAACTTGATGCTACAGATAGATCCATGCATATTTTGAGATACTTCAGTAAGGTTGTTTTGAACAATAGGTTATTGTCTATCCATTCATGCCCTTGGTTGCAATTATGGAGTAGTCTAGCATGTCCTTTTCGTGCTCTACTTTTGCTTCAAAATGTTTTCTGGCAGATTGTTTACATGTTATTCAATTTGGCCAAGGTTGCTATAGTTGATCCTTGCATGCTATGGACTTGTTCTTGACTTGATTTGTTTCACAAACATGTCTTCTTGATGATGCTATGCTTATCTTGTCATGCAATGACTTTTGGTGAGTGTATCGAGCTTGTTAACTAGTGTTCACGCTGTTGCTGTCTTGCTAGGCTGAATCTGTTATTTCGTGATGCTATATAAACATGTTGCTACTAGTCATTCTATACATAATCTGGAGATGTTCTATAAACATGTTTTGATATACATGTCATCCTATATCCATACATGCCCCTGGTTGCATTTATAGCTTGCTGTAGCTTGTTCATATCTTGCTCCAAAGTTGCTTGAAAATGTTGCTGTCAGCCTGTTAACATTAAGTTCACTTGTTACCATGGTTGTTCCTAGTGTTCCATGCATCCTATGACCTTGCTATTGCCATGCTTAGCTTCACAAACATGCCTTCTTACTGTTGGGTGCCTTGCCATGCCATGTAATGATCTGTAGTGAGTTGCACAAGCTCATCTACATGCCTTTATAATTCTGTTCCTGCCATGTATGAATCTGTATAATAACTTGCTATGTTTACGTGGGTGCCATCATATTTTCTGTTCCTTTTTGGCTTATGGTCAGTAAGGGACATTTCATCTATGCATTTAGTAGATTCATGCCATGCCTTTGTTTGCCATGATAAGTTCCTGTAACATGTTGTTTGATAGCTTTGAACATTGCATCGTGATGTTATTTTCTGCAAAGTCTGGAATTGTTATAACTTGCAATCTTACCATGTGTGTTTGAGCATGTTCTAGTGATTTCTAGAGATAGCTCAGTGTTCATGTTTTGTTGTGCTTTACCTGTACATCATGCCCATGCCTTTTGTTATCATGTTGGGGTGCTGTAGCATGTTGTTTTGATGCTTGCAATATGCCTAGTCGCTGTTTTGGACAGCTTGTCCTTTAAACTTGTATGATGTGTGTGTGTTGAACCGTTGCTCCGTTTTGAGTGTGCTCTACATGAAACTTGCTTAGAATTGCATGTAGCTTCATATTATCATGTTGCATCCATGTTTTGAGGTGTTTGCTTGATGTTTGGGTGCATTTTGCATCCATGTCATGTTTAACTTGTTTTGCTCATATCTTCTAGGCCGTAGCTCCGAACTAAATGATCTTTATATGTAACTTGACTAGAATCTCGTGTAGATCATCCTTGTGCATCTTAACTTGATGTTTAACTACTTGAACATAAGGTTTATTCAGATCTGGACCAATTTCGAAATATGCATATGAGGACTTACCGGAATTGTTATATGTTGTTCCCGGCCTCATTTAAACTTGCCTTGACGTGTTGCTCTTGTTTGCATCATCTATTGCCATGAGTAGCTTCATGTAGCTTTGTCATGCATCATGCTTGTTGTGCATCATGTCTTGTTCATGTGTGGTGTGTTTACTATGTTGTGTGCTTCTTTTCGATAGTTCCTGTTTCGTTGCGATCCTGAGGATTCGTTCGTCTACGGTTGGTTCGGCTTCATCCGTTCGTCTTCTTCATGGATTCGTTCTTTTTCCTTGCGGGATTGCAGGCAAGATGACCGCTACCCTGGATCTCACTACTATCATTGCTATGCTAGTTGTTTCGTTCTATCGCTTTGCTGCGCTACCTATTACCTGTTTATCGAGCCATCCCATATTGCCATGAACCTCTAACCTTTGATACTTTTCCTATGCAAACCATTGATTGGCTATGTTACTGCTTTGCTCAGCCCTCTTATAGCGTTGCTAGTTGCAGGTGAAGTTGAAGATTACTCCATGGTGGACAGGATTTTGGTTGGAATATCACAATATCTCATATATTATTAATGCATCTATATACTTGGTAAAGGGTGGAAGATTCGGCCTTTTACCTAGTGTTTTGTTCCACTCTTGCCGCCCTAGTTTCCGTCATACCGGTGTTATGTTCTCGGATTTTGCGTTCCTTACGCGGTCGGGTGATTTATGGGACCCCCTTGACAGTTCGCTTTGAATAAAACTCCTCCAGCAAGGCCCAACCTTGGTTTTACCATTTGCCTCACCACCACCTACCCTTTCCCTTGGGTCGGCCTACCCAAGGGTCATCTTTATTTTTAGTCCCCCCGGGCCAGTGCTTGTCTAAGTGTTGGTCCGAACTGAGCAGCCTGCGGGGCCACCTCGGGGCAACTCGAGGGCTGGTTTTACTCGTAGCTTGACTTATCAGGTGTTGCCCTGAGAACGAGATATGTGCAGCTCCTATCGGGATTGTCGGCGCATCGGGCGGCTTTGCTGGTCTTGTTTTACCATTGTCGAAATGTCTTGTAAACCGGGATTCCGAGTCTGATCGGGTCTTCCTGGGAGAAGGTCTATTCCTTCGTTGATCGCGAGAGCTTGTCATGGGCTAAGTTGGGACACCCCTGCAGGGTATAATCTTTCGAAAGCCGTGCCTGTGGTTATAGGCAGATGGGAATTTGTTAATATCCGGTTGTAGATAACTTGACACCAGATCCGAACTAAAACGCATCAACCGCGTGTGTAGCCGTGATGGTCTCTTCTCGGCGGAGTCCGGGAAGTGAACACGGTTTCTAGGTTATGTTTGACGTAAGTAGGAGTTCAGGATCACTTCTTGATCATTGCTAGCTTCACGACCATTCCGCTTGCTCTCTTCTCGCTCTTATTTGCGTATGTTAGCCACCATATATGCTTAGTCGCTGCTGCAGCCTCACCACTTTACCCCTTCCTTTCCCTTTAAGCTTTGTTAGTCTTAATACCCATGGTAATGGGATTGCTGAGTCCTCGTGGCTCACAGATTACTACAACAACAGTTGCAGGTACAGGTTATGCGATGATCATGATGCGAGAGCGATGCTTGCTTGCGTTGAGTTCTTCTTGTTCTTCGATCAGGGGATAGGTTCCAGGTCGGCAGCCTGGGCTAGCAGGGTGGATGTCGTTTGAGTTTCTGTTTGTGATTCATCCATAGTCGGATGATGCTCTGATGTATTGTGATGTTGTATTCATGTGGCATTGTATACCTCTTGTATGTATCCTTATCTATTATGTAATGTTGATGTAATGATATCCACCTTGCAAAAGCGTTTCAATATGCGGGTCAATCCTTGGTGGGACCTTCGAGTTCCTTTTGGATAGGGTCGCATATTGGGCGTGACAAGTTGGTATCAGAGCCTCGACCGACCCTAGGAGCCCCCTTGATTGATCGTGTAGTTTGGTCGTTGTTGAGTCTAGAAGAAAATTGTTTTCGGAGTCTAGTTATATCGGAGAGTAGGAATTCTTTTACTCCTCAGCCCCTTCGTCGCTCTGGTAAGGAATCTAGACGTAGGTGTTTAGAATTACTTCTCTTCCCCTTCAAATTTTCTTTAGGATCACGCAGTGGGTTTTTCCGGTAGTTGTTCCTCAGCTTTTTTTTCATCCGGTGCATTTCTCGTCAAGTCGACTCGAGTCCCTTCATCTTTGAGTTTAATCCTCAGTTGTTTTCTTTTCCCACCCGCCCACCCCTTCTTCTTCTCGGAACCAGAGTCCGTAATCGAGTATCCATCCTACTCGTGTGAAGTCCTTGCCGTCTTTCCTCAATGATTTCCACCGCTATTTTCCCTTCAAGATATTCATCGATTTCCCCTTCCAGGTTGCCTTTGTTTTCCCGCCCTCCCACCCTCTTCTTCCCAGAGCCTCAGTCTGTTTCGAGCATCAATTTCATTCGTGTGGAGCCTCTTCAGTCTTTTGTCAATTGTTTCAACCGGTGTAATTCTTGTTTTGTTCGACATTCTTGATCTCTTCTCCGGTGGATTCAATTCTAATTTTGGTAGTGATTTCATTCTTTTCCTTGGATCAAGTGTTCTCCTTGCTCGTTTGCCTCTCGCCATTTTATCCTTCCGGAGTGTTCAAGACATCTCAGGAGATTCGTCTGTGTTCCATTTAATTCGAGGTTGTCACCTCATTCAAATATTTCAATTGTTCCGGTGCATCATCTATCTGTTCATCAATCCTTTCCAACGGTGTTCTATTTCAGTGGGCCCTAACCCACAGGTCTTTTCCCAGGATCTTACCTAACTCTTCTAATTATTCCCGGAGCTATTCCCAAATCCTTTCCGAAGTCTGACGTAAGAATGAATTTCATCAGTCACATGCCTTCTCCAAGATCGTTTTTCAAATGCTTTCATTGTTGGCTCAACCTCTTCGCTTTTCATTCTACCGGAGTATCTCAGTATCTTGGTGGTGTTTCTCCTTGTCAGTTGAAGACCGAAGGAGAGTTTTTCCTCTAAATCTTGTCTGTTCTCTCGAACTTTCGTGGTTCTAGCTTCTTGCTATCGGTTTTGAATTATTCCGTTTGTCAGATATCCTTTTCTTACCCATCCGGAGTATTTCAGGAGTTGATTTCTTTTCGTTTCACCAGAGGCCATCATTCCAGTTATCGTTCTCTATTTAACCCGGCGATTCGTTCAAGTGTTCTGTAATCATCTTGTTATCTCTTTATTCTTTTGCATCTAATCCCTTCTAACATATTTGTTCTTCTAATTCTTCTCGGTGATTCAGTCTCTTTCGTCATTCAATTTCTGAATTCTAACGGCGGTTCGTTCAAGATTCTTTTTCCTTGATTATCATTTGAATCCATTCGTTCTTTCAATCCTACCGGTGGTTCATGAAGACCTTCTCAAGTTTGCGATATGTCACTTCTCAATCCTTTTCAAGAAGAATAAGTTGCATGCCAAATCCATTGCTTGTCATCAGTTTAATTTGATGAAGGATAAGCATACAATAAATCTTATTCTCATTTCATCCAAGTGAGTAATCCCTTCCTTCGGAGTTTGTTCTTGGTGAATAAATTCTAGTTCCAAGTGTTTTCATCTTTTCTTTTTCCGGAGTTCAATTTCCTCGACCATTTCGTCGGAAACTCCATCTAAATCATCGCAATGCTCATCTTATTATTTCATCCTTCATTTTATCTCATCATCCTTTTGTTACAGGAGTTCTTCATGGTGGTTCTTCATGATTTAATTCATTCCTCAAGTGTTCTTCAAGATTTTGTTGATGGAGTTCAAGTATCTTTCTCCTCCCGTCGTGAAGAGCAAGTAATTCTTCATTTTCTTTTGAAGTGGAGTTTTGCATTCCTTCGTTCTTCTCAGATATTCAATCATTTCCATTTGCGGCTGGCTATCACCTAATAATTTCTGAGATGTTATCCATAAGTCCACATCAAGCTTATTCTTTCGTTGTTGATTTTCTCAACAACTCCGATCAACCCTTCCTGCTAAGTTCATTTCATTCCATTCTTTTAATTCCTCCGGAGGCATTGTGTCGTTCATCTCATCAAGTGCCATCCCATCTTGTGAAGTTCGTGTTCTATTCTATCCATGTTCAGTCAGAGTTCTGCCTAAATTCTTTCAGTCTTATTCGTTTCTTTTCTCATTCTAACCACTCCGGTTAGAACGAGTGGTTTCATAGTCTATCTGATTCCGTGAGCTTTCGATTCTCGTCATTCTTGTCGTTCCTCTCTTTTTCTCGAGTGCTCTCGATTCTTTACTTCTTCTCTTGAGTTCTTGTTTCTCCTCATCCCTTTTCCCTTCCGTCTCGGTCCTAAGATCTCGGGACGAGATCTCTTGTTAGTGGAGGAGTGTTGTAACGCCCTGGATCCAATGCGCCAGGTGTCTGCTAGTTATTCGCTGTCGTTGCCATGTCATTTGCTTACGTGTTGCATTTTATCATATCATCATGTGCATTTAATTTTGCATACGTGTTCGTCTCTTGCATCTGAGCATTTTCCCCGTTGTCCGTTTTGTAATCCGGCGCTCCTATGTCCTCCGGCATTCCCCTTTTCGTCTCTCGTTGTGAGTGGGTGTTAAACTTTCTCAGAATGGCCCGAGGCTTGCCAAGTGGCCTTGGTATAGCACCGGTAGACCGCCTGTCAAGTTTCGTGCCATTTGGAGGTCGTTTGATACTCCAACGGTTAACCGGGTAACCGTAAAAGCCTCATTCTCTTTGCAGCCCAACACCCCTTCCAAAATGGCCCAAAACCCATCTAACTCCCCTCCATGCTCTCGGTCGTTTGATCATGATCGTGTGGGTGAAAACCGCTCCTCATTTGGACTCTCCTAGCTCCCTCTAACTATAAATATGCCCATCCCCCCGAAATTCGCGGTCTAATCCCCCCAAACCCTAGCCATTTTCATCCCCCGCCGCCACCGGACACGTCCGGCCTCACCGGACAGATTCCGCCGCCGCCCGCGACCAACAGGCGTCCGGCCTCACCGGACAGATTCCGCCGCCGCCCGCGACCAACAGGCGTCCGCCACGTGGCACCCGCACCCTCCCCGCCGCCGCGGCCCGCGGAGCCCATCCGCGGCCCGCGCGGGCCC
>NC_041385.1:384218645-384233430 GCF_002162155.2 Triticum dicoccoides | reverse complement strand
CGTCCGCCGCCGCCGGTGGCCTCCCGCTCCTCTGCCGCGCCCGGTCCGCGCCCTCCCCGCGCCGCCCGCCGCCGCGGCCCCGCTCCGCCCCGCGCCGGCGAGCGCCTCCCTCCGCGTCGCCCGGCCTCGCCGCCGGGCGCCCTGGCCGCCCCCGGCCGGAGCCGCCCCAGCCGGCTCCGTCCCGCCTCCGCCCATTCGCCGGCTCGCCGCCGCAGCTCCTCCGCGCGCCAGGCCGGCCCCGGATCCCAGCGACCGCGGCCCCACGCCTCCGTCCCATCCCAGCCGCGCCGGATCCGGCCGGATCCGGCCGGCCCAGCTCCTCTCCGCCCCGCCGGCCGCCTCCCCGTCCTCTGCTCCGGCGACCCCGGCCATCCTCGGAATGCGCGCCAGATCTGATCCAACCAGAGGTTGACTTCCCCCTCCGAAATTCTTCCAAGTCCCCGTAGTTTTTGTAATTTTCATGCCATGTTCATCATGCCGTATCTCAGCATCCGTAGCTCCGTTTTGCACGTGTAATATGTCAAATTGTTTGTCTCAACGAGTACATCATTTCATTCCATTGCATCATATTCATTTGAGGTCATCTAGATGCCTGAATCATTGTTGTAAGAGTGCTTCATAATGTTTTCTGCTGTCTGTTATCAGAACGAGCTCTTTTATCATTTTTGCCATGATTGATGTGTGCATCCTATGAGGTTGATGTCTTCACGTGTTTTGAACTATGCCCTGTCTTCTTTACAGAGGTGCTTACCATGTATTTTTGTGATCAATGTGGTGACTAGCACAAGCATGCAAACTAGGCATCGTGATGTTGCTGATTTTAGTCCCTGTTCTGCTGTAATTTTGATGCCATGTAAACTTGATGCTACAGAGAGATCCATGCATATTTTGAGATACTTCAGTAAGGTTGTTTTGAACAATAGGTTATTGTGTATCCATTCATGCCCTTGGTTGCAATTATGGAGTAGTCTAGCATGTCCTTTTCGTGCTCTACTTTTGCTTCAAAATGTTTTCTGGCAGATTGTTTACATGTTATTCAATTTGGCCAAGGTTGCTATAGTTGATCCTTGCATGCTATGGACTTGTTCTTGACTTGATTTGTTTCACAAACATGTCTTCTTGATGATGCTATGCTTATCTTGTCATGCAATGACTTTTGGTGAGTGTATCGAGCTTGGTAAGTAGTGTTCACGTTGTTGCTGTTTTGCTAGGCTGAATCTGTTATTTCGTGATGCTATATAAACATGTTGCTACTAGTCATTCTATGCATAATCTGGAGATGTTCTATAAACATGTTTTGATATACATGTCATCCTCTATCCATCCATGCCCCTGGTTGCATTTATAGCTTGTTGTAGCTTGTTCATATCTTGCTCCAAAGTTGCTTGAAAATGTTGCTGTCAGCCTGTTAACATTAAGTTCACTTGTTACCATGGTTGTTCCTAGTGTTCCATGCATCCTATGACCTTGCTATTGCCATGCTTAGCTTCACAAACATGCCTTCTTACTATTGGGTGCCATGCCATGCCATGTAATGATCTGTAGTGAGTTGCACAAGCTCATCTACATGCCTTTATAATTCTGTTCCTGCCATGTATGAATCTGTATAATAACTTGCTATGTTTACGTGGGTGCCATCATATTTTCTGTTCCTTTTTGGCTTATGGTCAGTAAGGGACATTTCATCTATGCATTTAGTAGATTCATGCCATGCCTTTGTTTGCCATGATAAGTTCCTGTAACATGTTGTTTGATAGCTCTGAACATTGCATCGTGATGTTATTTTCTGCAAAGTCTGGAATTGTTATAACTTGCAATCTTACCATGTGTGTTTGAGCATGTTCTAGTAATTTCTAGAGATAGCTCAGTGTTCATGTTTTGTTGTGCTTTACCTGTACATCATGCCCATGCCTTTTGTTATCATGTTGGGGTGCTGTAGCATGTTGTTTTGATGCTTGCAATATGCCTAGTCGCTGTTTTGGACAGCTTGTCCTTTAAACTTGTATGATGTGTGTGTGTTGAACCGTTGCTCCGTTTTGAGTGTGCTCTACATGAAACTTGATTAGAATTGCATGTAGCTTCATATTATCATGTTGCATCCATGTTTTGAGGTGTTTTCTTGATGTTTGGGTGCATTTTGCATCCATGTCATGTTTAACTTGTTTTGCTCATATCTTCTAGGCCGTAGCTCCGAACTAAATGATCTTTATATGTAACTTGACTAGAATCTCGTGTAGATCATCCTTGTGCATCTTAACTTGATGTTTAACTACTTGAACATAAGGTTTATTCAGATTTGGACCAATTTCGAAATATGCATATGAGGACTTACCGGAATTGTTATATGTTGTTCCCGGCCTCATTTAAACTTGCCTTGACGTGTTGCTCTTGTTTGCATCATCTATTGCCATGAGTAGCTTCATGTAGCTTTGTCATGCATCATGCTTGTTGTGCATCATGTCTTGTTCATGTGTGGTGTGTTTACTATGTTGTGTGCTTCTTTTCGATAGTTCCTGTTTCGTTGCGATCGTGAGGATTCGTTCGTCTACGGTTGGTTCGGCTTCATCCGTTCGTCTTCTTCATGGATTTGTTCTTTTTCCTTGCGGGATTGCAGGCAAGATGACCGCTACCCTGGATCTCACTACTATCATTGCTATGCTAGTTGTTTCGTTCTATCGCTTTGCTGCGCTACCTATTACCTGTTTATCGAGTCATCCCATATTGCCATGAACCTCTAACCTTTGATACTTTTCCTATGCAAACCATTGATTGGCTATGTTACCGCTTTGCTCAGCCCTCTTATAGCGTTGCTAGTTGCAGGTGAAGTTGAAGATTACTCCATGGTGGACAGGATTTTGGTTGGGATATCACAATATCTCATATATTATTAATGCATCTATATACTTGGTAAAGGGTGGAAGACTCGGCCTTTTACCTAGTGTTTTGTTCCACTCTTGCCGCCCTAGTTTCCGTCATACCGGTGTTATGTTCTCGGATTTTGCGTTCCTTACGCGGTCGGGTGATTTATGGGACCCCCTTGACAGTTCGCTTTGAATAAAACTCCTCCAGCAAGGCCCAACCTTGGTTTTACCATTTGCCTCACCACCACCTGCCCTTTCCCTTGGGTCGGCCAACCCAAGGGTCATCTTTATTTTTAGCTCCCCCGGGCCAGTGCTTGTCTAAGTGTTGGTCCGAACTGAGCAGCCTGCGGGGCCACCTCGGGGCAACTCGAGGGCTGGTTTTACTCGTAGCTTGACTAATCCGGTGTTGCCCTGAGAACGAGATATGTGCAGCTCCTATCGGGATTGTCGGCGCATCGGGCGGCTTTGCTGGTCTTGTTTTACCATTGTCGAAATGTCTTGTAAACCGGGATTCCGAGTCTGATCGGGTCTTCCTGGGAGAAGGTCTATTCCTTCGTTGATCGCGAGAGCTTGTCATGGGCTAAGTTGGGACACCCCTGGAGGGTATAATCTTTCGAAAGCCGTGCCTGCGGTTATAGGCAGATGGGAATTTGTTAATGTCCGGTTGTAGATAACTTGACACCAGATCCGAACTAAAACGCATCGACCGCGTGTGTAGCCGTGATGGTCTCTTCTCGGCGGAGTCCGGGAAGTGAACACGGTTTCTGGGTTATGTTTGACGTAAGTAGGAGTTCAGGATCACTTCTTGATCATTGCTAGCTTCACGACCATCACATGAATCACTTCTCGCTCTTATTTGCGTATGTTAGCCACCATATATGCTTAGTCGCTGCTACAGCCTCACCACTTTACCCCTTCCTTTCTCTTTAAGCTTTGCTAGTCTTGATACCCATGGTAATGGGATTGCTGAGTCCTCGTGGCTCACAGATTAGTACAACAACAGTTGTAGGTACAGGTTATGCGATGATCATGACGCGAGAGCGATGCTTGCTTGCGTTGAGTTCTTCTTCTTCTTCGATCAGGGGATAGGTTCCAGGTCGGCAGCCTGGGCTAGCAGGGTGGATGTCGTTTGAGTTTCTGTTTGTGATTCATCCGTAGTCGGATGATGCTCTGATGTATTGTGATGTTGTATTCATGTGGCATTGTATGCCTCTTGTATGTATCCTTATCTATTATGTAATGTTGATGTAATGATATCCACCTTGCAAAAGCGTTTCAATATGCGGGTCTATCCTTGGTGGGACCTTCGAGTTCCTTTTGGATAGGGTCGCATATTGGGCGTGACATCATCGCCTTCACCACCTACAACATCTTCACTAACTTCGACCACACCTTCCCCACCACCAACGACATGCACAATCTCCCCTACAACACCGAGGATGAGGAGTGAACATGGAGGCGGAGGCAGGAGATGTCAAGTGTTGCCCAACGTAGGGCTAGGCTATCTGTAAGGGCGCTACTATAAGCCCTAGTACTAATATCTATCTATGTAATGTGTGTGTTACCTATATATATGGAAATATATCTATCAATGGATGTTATGTTCGTGCAACTTGCTTAATATTAATATATCTATCTATGTAATGTGTGTGTTCTATTGCTTGCAAATAGTCATTCATGTGATTGAGACTAGTGATGACCAGTGGCGGAGCTTGGAAGAAAAGGTTGGGCGGGCCAGCTTAAAGGAGAGCACAAATATCAAGTAGGGCGTTGTCCATATTTGAGAGTAGGCTTTTCTATAAGATCTTTGGCCTGCATGAGCATCACTAGTCGGTCATTAGGTTCGGCCATTGCTAGGATCTTGTATCTCGCTTGTTTTTGACACGTGGGCACGTTAGTTGTGTACAAAGCAAAGGGCTAAGCTATATCGCTCGAGCGTCTCCATTTTTGTCTTCAATAAAAAGGGTGATGGATTTGTTTTGGCCAAACCAAACAAATGCAAAACCCACACCAAAACACGAGCTCGGTCCATTTGAAAAAAAAACTAAAAACATTAAGAATATATGGCATTCATTTGAACCATAAATTTAAATGTTGCAACAAATATTGGAAAAAAAGAAAGGAAAAGAACAATGTGTGCACCTGGCAACCCAGTGGATGGCCAAATTTGAACTTGTGCCAAATCATTCACTATTTCTAGAGATTTACATAAAATAATTTAAATTTAAACTACAAGTGTGCTGTATTTATTACCACATTTGTTCCACTCGCTTCACACAAAAAGCCCTTCTTTTGGCAGTTGAGAAATGAGTTATTATTGTAACAAAAATTGGGAAACTACCTATTTTGGAAGCTATCTCTCCAGTGTTATTTTCTACATACAATTCTCTGAAAATAGTTACACAGATTAATGAGGTCAAATAAGGATTAATACAAGTTTTAGTACTGGAGTTTGACCAACAGGGAATTGATTGAGAATTCCTAATGAAGTCCTAATCACTAATGAAGTCCTATATATATTAAATATAAATTTAAATCACAAATACATAGGAAATTGCCGTGTATAATTAGGAAAATTAGTTATTATATAGGCATGTAGATGTGATGAATTTAGGAACTCCAATCAACTCAGCTAGATTTGAAATGAATGTTTTATGAACTTGTAAGTTTTATTATAAACGAAAATGGTATTTGACACTATTCATGCATGTTGAACAGGCCGACCCAGGCTGTTAAGCAAATACCCACACATGTCGCACTGGCTCAGCCCATGGGCTGGGATGCGACGTCGCTGGCGCACTCTTCAGGTCCCACTTGTCAGGACGTCAACCAAGTAATGGTTAATGATGGGTTTTGACCCGACGGAATGCTTCATGTGGGCATTTGAGAGGCCATGGCCAAGGGACGAGGGGAGAAGTGAGGAGCGTTAAAGTGGCGGAGCAAAACCGAGCAAAACTAAGGAACCAGGGGCACGAAAATAGAAATCCCTAAATAAAATGGCAAGTTGTCTAAAATATTGGCATTTCATGTGTAACTCAATGGAGTAGTTATATTATCTCACACGACAAAATGCATTGCATTTTCTTATATTTGTGAATACAGACTTATCATAAATATTACTCTATGTGTGATCAAAAATTTGCAGGGGCGTGCACTTGCTTGGCCCTGCTCGACCATTTATTTGTGTCGTGATTTGCGCACTTGTTTGCATAAAAAAATGGCTGGAAATCGCATGTAAAGTTTGTACGCTATGAATGTGTGACAATATATAGCTCGATCTTATACAGATACTTAGTATGTAACGTCCTATCTCCTCTTGTTCAAGTATGTGCATTACATAAATTCCTTGGTGGTTGGGCTAGGCATATGGTGGGTATCCTCAAAAAGAAGAAGCTTTGTCTTTCATCTATCATTGATGAATTACAAGCTTTGGTAGAGGTTAGACCTCTACCTGAGCATGAAATCAAGATCAAGAGTCATTCGAATGCACAAATAGCTAGCACGCTGTGTGAAGAGGAACTCAAATGGTACCAATAATCTAACTCTCAATTTATCTTGAAATGTGATTCGAATACTAGATATTTCCATGGAGTCGCCAATGGCATACACCAAAAGAAAATTATTCATTCCCAAAAACAGGATGAGGACACGATTGAGGGACATGAGCAACTTAAATCTTATATCATTAATTATTATAAAAATCTGTTTGGAGCCCTAGAGGAAGTAAACTTCTTGATGGATGAGTCCAAAACAGATGACATCCCTCAAGTCTCTGATGAGGAAAATAGCCTTCTAACAGCCCCATACTCTTAGGAGGAAGTTAGAAAGGTGATAACCCATAAGTATAGGGGATCGTTTGTAGCCTTTTTTGATAAATAAGAGTGTCGAACCCAACGGAAAGCTAAATGTAGAACAAATATTCCCTCAAGTTCTAGCGACCACCGATACAACTCTACGCACACTTTAACGTTTGCTTTACCTAGAACAAGTATCAAACTATTTTGTAGGTGTGATGCTAAAACTACTCTACAAGAATAAAACTATGAGTACTTTGAGAGATAATAAAAGTTAGTTGTTTAATAGAAAGCTTTTGTCACACAAGAAAGTTATTTGTCCCTAGGCGATCAATAATGTAACGCCCTCGATGCGACTATATCTCCCACGTGTCGAGGCACGACTTAGAGGCATAATCGCATCGAAGGCATATGTCGCAAGTGAGGTAATCTTCACACAACCCATGTAATACATAAGGAAAAGAGATACATAGTTGGCTTACAATCGCCACTTCACACAATTACATGAATAAAGCATTACATCATCCAGATACAATCAAGGTCCGACTACGGAACCAAAATAAAAGAAGAACCCCAAATGCGACAAAGGTCCCCGATCGACCCCAACTGGGCTCCACTACTGATCAACTAGAACGGAAACAACACGAAGGACAAGATCTTCATCGAGCTCCTCCTGAGCTTGGTTGCGTCATCTGCACAGACTCATCGGCACCTGCAAGCTGGTTTTGGAAGTATCTGTGAGCCACGGGGACTCAGCAATCTCACACCCGTGAGATCAAGACTATTTAAGCTTATAGGAAGGATGGAGTAATGAGGTGGAGCTGCAGCAAGCGACTAGCATATATGGTGGCTAACAAACGCAAATGAGAGCGAGAAGAGAAGGCAAAGCACGGTCGATAAAAGTATGATCAAGAAGTGATCCTATAACAACCTACGTCAGGCATAACTCCAACAACCATGTTCACTTCCCGGACCCCGCCGGAAAGAGACCATCATGGTTACACACGCGGTTGATGTATTTTAATTAAGGTCAACTTCGGGTTTTCTACAACCGGACGTTAACAAATTCCCATCTGCCCATAACCGCGGGCACGGCTTTCGAAAGTTCAAATCCCTGCAGGGGTGTCCCAACTTAGCCCATGACAAGCTCTCACGGTCAACGAAGGAATAGACCTCCACCCGAGACATTCCGATCAGACTCGGTATCCCGGTACAACAAGACATTTCGACAGGGTAAAACTAAACCAGCAACACCACCCGAATGTGCCGACAAATCCCGATAGGAGCTGCACATATCTCTTTCTCAGGGCACACTCAGATTGTCCTAGGTACGGGTAGGCCAGCCCAGAGTTGCCCCTGGTAGCCACCGGTAGCTGACAGGTGGACCAACACTCAGAGGAGCACTGGCCCGGGGGGTAAAATAATGATGACCCTCAGGAGCGCGACTCCCAAGGGAAAAGAAAAGGCTAGGTGGCAAATGGTAAAACCAATGTTGGGCATTGCTGGAGAAGCTTTACTTAAGGCGAACTGTCAAGGGGTTCCCATTATAGCCCAACCGCGTAAGGGACGCAAAATCCGGGAACATAACACCAATATGACGGAAACTAGGGCGGCAAGAGTGGAACAAAACACCAGGCATAAGGCCGAGCCTTCCACCCTTTACCAAGTATATAGATGCATTAATTAAGTAAGATATATTGTGATATCCCAACAAGTAAACATGTTCCAACAAGGAACAACATCTCCATGTTCCAACAAGGAACAAACTTCGATCTTCACCTGCAACTAACAACGCTATAAGAGGGGCTGAGCAAAGCGGTAACATAGCCAATCAACGGTTTGCTAGGACATGGTGGGTTAGAGGTTGAACATGGCAATTTGGGTGGCTGACAAGCAAGTGGTAGGCATCGTAGCATTGGCATGGCAAAAGAGCGAGCAAACTAGCATAGCAAAGATAGTAGTGATTTCGAGGGTATGATCATCTTGCCTGAAATCCCGCAAGGAAGAAGAACGAGTCCATGAAGAAGACAAACGGACGTAGTTGAACGGATCCTCACAAACGCGACGTTATCAGAACCAACCCGAAGAAACAATCACCGGAAAAGAAGCACACAACATAGTAAATAACCAACACATCAACATGGCATGATGCACAAACGAGTATGATGCATGTCCGGTTTAATGAAGCATGGCATGGCAAAGTGCACAAGCAGTTCTACAAATTAAGTGGAGATCAATATGCAACGAGTTGCATATTGACGAAACACCACAACAAGTTATTTAGTTTGATCTCGTTTATGTACTCAACAATATTAAATGTTGGTTAACATGGCAAGAGGGTGAAGCAAAGTAAAACTACCTATCTAGTCAAGTTTAAATGAGGCCGGAAGCAACGAACAACAATTCCGGAAACTCCCATATGCATATTTTAGATTAGGTCCTGTTCTGCCCTAAACACAATTTTAGAGTTGTTTAAAATGCAAATAAAGGTCACCATGATAAACTAGGCAAAATTCTACCCCATTTACATATAAAGTTTATTTAAAACCGAGCTACGGTTATTTAGTTATGAAATAAAGCATTTTAGCAATTTAATGCAACAACAAGTTTAAACATTTTAAATGTTGTTATCATGATGCGGATGACATATGCAAGTTTTATGCAATTTTTATGAAAATGTTGACATGAGCATGATACGAGGCATTTGGTCACCATGGCGGAATGAAAAGGGTGCCACGGCGGCGAGACAAAAATGGTGCCACGGCAACATTCCGGTCCCGGTAACTCATGGAGATACCGATGCAAAAGGAGGCGTGCCGATGTGCGCAACATGCTAGAGATGGTGGGGTGCTCCCGTCTACCGGGTTCCCACGGGATAGTGGCAACAAACGGACACGATGCAAAAACGAGCATCTCATACAACATGCATTCGGTCCACGAACATCGTCTCGGTGTTATACCTTCGAAGCGTGCGTTTCGGGCGGATCGAGTTCGTAGAGGGAAGTAGACGTTCACGGGTCGTCGTGGAGGTAGACGTTCACGGGCGTCGTGGAAGTAGTGGTACACGTTCATTTTTCGGAGAGGTACTTGACGAATCCAACATCTTCGGGGCGACGGTAGTGGTTCACGGACGTCGTGGTACTTGTCGGTCCGGTCTTGGTGTAGATGTACATCGCAAACGTAGTGGTACTCGCGGACTTCGGCGCCGGTAGTCGTACACGGTTCGTAGGGGTACTTGGCGAATCCACAAGGCGTGCACAGGTCGAAGTGGAACTCTTGACAAAATCCACGGGACTGACTTGGCATGCAACAAGCACGGTGCGATGGGCATGAAGGGCGGCGCTGGTTCTCTGCTCCAACGAAGCAGAACGACGGGCGAGCGGGCGGCTGACCTGGTGTCTTAGAGCAGCGGCAACCATGGCCAAGGTGCGGGAGATGCGGGTCTGCTGTAGGCAAAACAGAGGCGAGGCACTGGCCCCAAACGAAAATGGCGGCAGCAAGAACTCCGGCCGGCGAGGGTGCTGCTTGGGGAGGCGGAGAGGAAGGAGGTGCGGCGCGGGAGGATAAGCAGGGCGCGGTGGAGGAACTGCAGGAGGCGGTCTCGACCATGGCGTCCCTGCAGTAGGAGCGATGATGGCTTGGGGTCCAGGAGGTCAGGCGCGGTGCGGCAAGGGACGGGAGGAGGCGATGGGGATTGGGCACTGGCGAGGCGAGGGAGAGGCCGGGCGCGGAAGACGGCGTCCATGGCGGCATCCATGGCGGCCGGTGCTGAGAGGAGGCACGGGGCGGAGATGATGAGCTAGGCGGGCCGAAGCAGATCGGGCGTGGGCGCGTCGGGGTCACCAACGTTTGGCAGGGCCGCGGCGGTGGACTTCGGTGTGGAGCCGAACGAAGGCGGGGTGACGATGGCGCTGGAGGGACTTGGCGAGGGAGCGAGGGGGATCGAGGGCTGCGCGTGTGTGTGGCGGCGGTGTGGGAGGACGAGAGGGAGAGGAGGAGATGAGAGTGGTTCGGGCTAGGGTTACGGGGAAAGGTGGGGGCGGTTGGGCCTTGGGCCTAGGAAGACTGGGCCGGCCTGGTGGGGAGGGGAATGGCCAGAGGCCTGGCTGGGCTTACCTCTCTCTTCTCTCTCTCTTATATTTTCTGAAAATAGAAAATAAATCAAGGAAGAAAGGAGAATAAAGGAAGGTAGAAATAGAATTTTGGGCAAGGGGATTATTTTCCCGGACTCGCAAAAATATGCTCGTTCCAAGAAAAATAGAAAGGGGCATGATTGAAAGATTTAAATTCAAACTCATTTGAAATTCAAATGGGTTTGAACTAGGACTTGATGAAAGGAAGGTCCAAAAATGTTCGGATTTTTGGTGGAGCTCCGGAAAATGATGAAATAATAAATGGCAAAATTTGGGGACCAAACTTGAAGTAGAAAGGGAGTGGGGATTTTTCAAGTGTGTTTTGGTTAATTCCAAAAGAATGGAATATTTTTATAGCTCCCTAATAATAGTAGGAGACTTTGAATATGTTTTAAAGAGAAATCACTATGTGAATATCCCTCGATTTAAATGGACCAAAAATCCATACAATTTATTTAGTTGAGGTTTTAAAAATTAATGATATGATGGCATGATGACATGATGCAATGCAACACGCAAGCCAATGACAAGACAACAACAACGAATAACTGAACGACACCTGGCACATCGGTCTTGGGGCGTTACAACACTCCACCACTACGAGAGGATCTCGTCCCGAGATCTAGAATGGCACCGGAGGGACAACGGAAGAGAAAGAGAGGAGAGGTAAAACTAAGTTGCTTCTCTGACAAACGAGTGAAACCACGAACCTTGAGGGGTTGAACAAATTGGAAGAAATGAAACAACGGAGGAGAACAAAGTTCACAACACTCCGTTAAGAAAGAGGAAAAGAAGGAACCGATCCGGGTAGCACTCCGGTTGAGAAGGGATGCAAGACTTGATAAAATGAGAGAACTTGAGGAAAAGGGACACAATACTCCGGTTAAATGGATAAGTCAAGAAAAGAACATGATCCTGACAAAACAAGAAGATGGGTTGCAGAGAGGAGCATCACAATGCCTCCGGAATAGAAGAAAGTGTGGAATGGAATGAACGAAGTGAAACAAGATCTTGAGAAAGCACGATAACAACAAATGCTAGAACGGAGTTGTTGGAAAACCAACAACGAAAAGATAAGCTTGCTATGGTCTTGTGGAGTACATCTCAAATAATGAGGTGACAACCTGCCACTTACGAAAAACAAGATTGGATTGATATGAACAAGAAGACGAGAAACTTATTTCACCGGGAGGATAAATGAAGAAACTTGGATCATTTATAAGCACCATAATAACAACCATCCTTAGGGAAGGCTTAAGGTGAAATATAATCCAAGATAACTCCAATGACGAGATTAATGGATTTAAACTACCTCATTCTTGATAATTTGTGAATCATGAAACACGAAGGGAACATTATCAAGAATAACATAATACCACCTCAAAAGATAAGGTAGAAAGAATTGCACTTCGAAATGCAAGATGAAGAATACTTGAGCTCCTCAAAACAAAACATGTGTTGAGCACCATGTTTATTTTAGAGTATAGCTTGGCGGGTCATAACTTCGAGAGAAAACCTGAAGAACAATTGAAGAATGAAAGGAATCCTTGATGAACCACCATGTAGAGCCTCCATGAAGAACTCCGGTAATAAAAGGATGATAAAAATAAAGAGAAGTTGAAACCCAAGGTGAAGCCTTGCGATGATTTAGATGGAGCTTCGCGACGAGATAATGCGGAAAACTTAGAACTCCGGAAGAAAGATGAACAACAAGCAGCCAAGAATTTATTCCTCTTGAACAAACTCTGAAGGAAAGGATTAATCACTTGGATGAAACCAGAATAAGAATTATGTTATGCGTATCCTTCACCAATTTAAATTGATGACAAGCAACGGATTTGGCATACTACTTATTCTTGTAGAAAGGATTAAAATAGATATATCAAAACTTGAGAAGGTCTTCAACGAACCACCGGTAGGATTGGAACAACAAATGAATTGATATGATGAACAAGGAAGAGAGATCTTGAAAGAACCACCGTAAGAATTGAAAATGATCGAAGTAGGGGTGCATCACCGGTAAGAATTAGCAAATGAACGAAGGTGCTTGAGACAGACTAGATACATGAGAACAAAGAGATCAAGAACTGATTAGAGGATATTCGATTGATGCACCGGCAAGATAGGAGAATGATAACTGGCAGCTGAGAATGAATAAACCTGAATTGATGGACTCCGGATGACAAACTGAGAAAACTCTTGAATATCTCCTGATGGGTGAAAAAGATTCTCACAATCGAAAATAATTATGAGAGGATGGCAACAAGCTAGCACCATGAATCTTGAAAAGAATAGAGCAAAATTAAAGAGAAACTCTTCTTCGGTCTTCAAATGATCAGAATGACAACGAGAAACACCACCAAGAATTATTGAGGCACACCAGAAGAATCAAAAGCGAAGAGGTTGAGCCAACTATGAAAAGAATTTGAAAGATCAAGGAGAAAGGCATTTGACTGATGATAACTCATTCTTACGTCAAACTTGGAAAAGAATTTGAGATAGCTTTGGGAAAATAGAAGAGTCAGGTAAGATCCTGGGAAAAGACCTGTGGGTTAGGGCCCACTCAAAAGAACACCGTTGAAAAGATTTAAAAGAGATGTTGCACCGGTTGGATTAAATGACTTGAATGAGATACCAATCTCGAAAGAGCTTGAACGAATGCAGAGTGGAAACATGAATCTTCGAGATATCTTGAGCACTCCGGAATAACAAATAGCGAGAAATGAATAAATATGAGGAGCACCGTCAAGAGAAGGTATTTGGGACGAGAAAAAGGGGATATAATCGACAAGTCTTGACTTGAATCCACCGGAGAAGAGAAAGGAATGAGGAATGACGAACTTGAAGCTCCATTAGGATCTTCATGAGAATCACCGGATAAGAACATTGACGGAAAAGAATGGAGAAACTTCCCATCAATAAAATGGATACTTGAAGAAGAAATCTTAGTCCTTGAAGAAAAACAAAAGGGAGGGAGGGTGGGAAAAACAAAGGCAACTTGGAGACGGATGAAACAAACACCGTTGAGAAGAAGTGATAAATGATCTTGCAAATGTTGACGTGAACGGATCCACTTGAGGAGAGACACACCGGTTCAAAAAAAAGGATTGACAAGACAGACTCGATGATCAAGAAGGATTAGTATTCACATAGGAATATGAGAACACCATTTGGAAAAGGTATGGAATCAACATTTGACATTGAAGCAACTCGAATACCACAACTCAAAACAAAAACAAAGGACTGGCTTGCAGAATAAGCCGGAACAAACATATGATAGAGATTTCGTCTGAAGTTTTCGTGGTGGGGCCTACACGGGCTCGATCGTACAGCACCATCATGTACAAGGCAGTGCACATGACATACGAAGCGTCCCTGAGTCGGCATAGCCAAGGACTCTTTAAGACACAACGAGACCACTGTAAAATCGACCGTGAATAGGCGGACCACTAGACGTCGAACCCCAATTTCATATCATACATCTGTCGAAAAGATATCCTAAGAGCTACTAGAATTCCCACTTATGGAACTCCCGAACCTTTCCGGTTATGCAATCAGGTGTTGGGGATACAGGGGAAGCATAATATCTCACCCAAACTAGCAAATCCTACATCCAGCTGTATCCATCCTTCAACACATAACCAAGAAACCTTCGGAAATCATCTACCTCAACCTTCGAAAATCATCCGTTATACAAGTTATGGCGATACTCCCGTACTCACCTCAGTACTGGGTTATCGGGGTTATCTCACCAACAACTGCATAAAAGAGATTTTCGATGTCGGCGTACTAAACTCAGGTATTCCAGAACTGCAACGATAAAATTATGACGACAACACCTCAGAGCTCAACTCCCCGGGACACTTCCACTAAACCCCTGACAGGAGGCACCAAGACAATGTTCTCATCATAAAACCATCGGAACGATTCCAAGATACCCGCGTGATCCTAAAATTTTTTTAGTGAAATTTGAGAAGAGAAGAGTCAAAACTCTACG
>NC_041385.1:384101952-384215498 GCF_002162155.2 Triticum dicoccoides | reverse complement strand
TAGTGGTACTCGCGGACTTCGGCGCCGGTAGTCGTACACGGTTCGTAGGGGTACTTGGCGAATCCACAAGGCGTGCACGGGTCGAAGTGGAACTCTTGACAAAATCCACGGGACTGACTTGGCATGCAACAAGCACGGCGCGATGGGCATGAAGGGCGGCGCTGGTTCTCTGCTCCAACGAAGCAGAACGACGGGCGAGCGGGCGGCCGACCTGGTGTCTTAGAGCAGCGGCAACCATGGCCAAGGTGCGGGAGATGCGGGTCTGCTGTAGGCAAAACAGAGGCGAGGCACTGGCCCCAAACGAAAATGGCGGCAGCAAGAACTCCGGCCGGCGAGGGTGCTGCTTGGGGAGGCGGAGAGGAAGGAGGCGCGGCGCGGGAGGATAAGCAGGGCGCGGTGGAGGAACTGCAGGAGGCGGTCTCGACCATGGCGTCCCTGCAGCAGGAGCGATGATGGCTTGGGGTCCAGGAGGTCAGGCGCGGTGCGGCAAGGGACGGGAGGAGGCGATGGGGATTGGGCACTGGCGAGGCGAGGGAGAGGCCGGGCGCGGAAGACGGCGTCCATGGCGGCATCCATGGCGGCCGGCGCTGAGACGAGGCACGGGGCGGAGATGATGAGCTAGGCGGGCCGAAGCAGATCGGGCGTGGGCGCGTCGGGGTCACCAACGTTTGGCAGGGCCGCGGCGGTGGACTTCGGCGTGGAGCCGAACGGAGGCGGGGTGACGATGGCGCTGGAGGGACTTGGCGAGGGAGCGAGGGGGATCGAGGGCTGCGCGTGTGTGTGGCGGCGGTGTGGGAGGACGAGAGGGAGAGGAGGAGATGAGAGTGGTTCGGGCTAGGGTTACAGGGAAAGGTGGGGGCGGCTGGGCCTTGGGCCTAGGAAGACTGGGCCGGCCTGGTGGGGAGGGGAATGGCCAGAGGCCTGGCTGGGCTTACCTCTCTCTTCTCTCTCTCTTATATTTTCTGAAAATAGAAAATAAATCAAGGAAGAAAGGAGAAGAAAGGAAGGTAGAAATAGAATTTTGGGCAAGGGGATTATTTTCCCGGACTCGCAAAAATATGCTCGTTCCAAGAAAAATAGAAAGGGGCATGATTGAAAGATTTAAATTCAAACTCATTTGAAATTCAAATGGGTTTGAACTAGGACTTGATGAAAGGAAGGTCCAAAAATGTTCGGATTTTTGGTGGAGCTCCGGAAAATGATGAAATAATAAATGGCAAAATTTGGGGACCAAACTTGAAGTAGAAAGGGAGTGGGGATTTTTCAAGTGTGTTTTGGTTAATTCCAAAAGAATGGAATATTTTTATAGCTCCCTAATAATAGTAGGAGACTTTGAATATGTTTTAAAGAGAAATCACTATGTGAATATCCCTCGATTTAAATGGACCAAAAATCCATACAATTTATTTAGTTGAGGTTTTAAAAATTAATGATATGATGGCATGATGACATGATGCAATGCAACACGCAAGCCAATGACAAGACAACAACAACGAATAACTGAACGACACCTGGCACATCGGTCTCGGGGCGTTACAAATAACTAGACCGGTAATCATTATTGCAATTTTATATGAGGGAGAGGCATGAGCAAACATACTGTTCGTACTTGGATCATATGCGCTTATGATTGGAACTCTTGGAAGCATCCGCAACTACCAAAGATCATTAAGGTAAAACCCAACCATAGCATTAAGTAGCAAGTCCTCTTTACTCCCATACGCAACAACCCCCTTACTCGGGCGTAAGCTTCTGTCACTCTAGCCACTGATGCGGCTTGAAATTGCGATGCTATTTCCCCAAAGAGGAAGGGATGATGCAGTACAGCTATGGTAGGTATTTCCCTCAGTTATGAAACCAAGGTATCAATCCAGTAGGAGGCCAGGCCAAGCTATGTAAACGGTACCTGCACACAAATAACAAATACTTGCAACCCGACGCGTAAGAGGGGTCGTCAATCCATCCTCGGGTAAAAGATAGATTGGTTTGTATGATTTTGGATAAATAGATCTGAGTAGAACACGAAATAAAATAAATAAAGAAAAAGTGCAGCAAGGTATTTTTTGGTTTTTTGGAATAATAGATCTGAAAACAAAAGCAAATAAAAAAAGATCAGAAAGCAATATGATGAAAGATAGACCCGGGGGCCGTAGATTTCACTAGTGGCTTCTCTCAAGAAAATAGCATACGGTGGGTAAACAAATTACTATTCGGCAATTGATAGAAGATCAAATAATTATGACAATATCCAGGCAATGATCATTATATAGGCATCACGTCCAAGATTAGTAGGCCAAAACGATTCTGCATCTACTACTATTACTCCACACATCGACTGCTATCCAGCATGCATCTAGTCTATTAAGTTCATGGAGAAGCAGAGTAATGCAATAAGAATGTTGACATGATGTAGACTATATCTATTCATGTAGGAATAGACCCCATCTTGTTATCCTTAATAGCAATGATACATGCGTGCCTTGCTGCCCCTTCTGTCACTGAGAGAGGACACCGCAAGATCAAACCAATCACAAAGCACCTCTTCCCATGGCAAGAAAAATTGATCTAGTTGGCCTAACTAAACCAAAGATTCGAAGACGAAATACGAGGCTATAAGTAATCATGCATAAAAGAGATCAAATAACTCAAATAACTTTCACGGATATAGATCTGATCATAATCTCAAACTTCACCGGATCCCAACAAACACACCGCAAAAAGTCATTACATCAAATAGATCTCCAAGAGACCATTTTATTGAGAATCAAAGAGAGAGAGAGAGAGAGAGAGAGCTATCTAGCTACTTCCTACGGACCCGTAGGTCTATGGTGGACTACTCACGCATCATCGGAGAGGCACCAATGAGGATGATGAACCCCTCCGTGATGGTGTAGATTGGATCTCATGGTTCTGGAACTTGCGGCGGCTGGAATTGTGTTTCGTCTCCTCCCCTAGGGTTTCTAGAATTTGAGGGATTTATAGAGCGAAGAGGCGGTGGAGGAGATCCCCATGGCCCCCACAACCCATCAGTGCGCGTCAGGGGCCTCTGGCACGCCCTGGTGGGTTGTGGTCCCTACAGGACACCCCAGGTGCTTCCTTGGCTCCCAAGTTGTCTTCTAGTCCAAAAAAAATCTCCAAAAAGTTTTGTGGCATTTGGAGTTCATTTGGTACTGGTATTCCGTGGAGTAAAAAATAAGAAAAATCTGCAACTGGCACAGGGCACTATGTCAATAGGTTAGTCCCAAAAAATGATATAAAGTTGCTATAAACTGAATATAAAACATCCAAGGATGATAATATAACAGCATGGAACAATCAATAATTATAGATACGTTGGAGACGTATCATTCACCCACCATAAGAGAATCATGAACGTATTGCAACACCCTACAACGGGGATCCCTCACGTTTGCACGACATGGAGAGCACCATAGGACAACACCAGAATAAAATATACAACTCAAACCAACCACGATCATCAATCAACGCATAGGACAAAATAGATCTACTCAAACATCATAGGATAACCACATATCATTAGATAATAATATATTGTGTTGAGCACCATGTTTAAGTAATGAATTGCAGCGGGAATAGAGAGGTTACATTGCTGCATAGATGGGGAGAAAGTTGGTGTTGACGGTAGCAAGGTTTTTGGTGTAGATCGCCGTCATGATCCTTGCCCCGGCGGCACTCCGGCGCCACCGGGAGAGAGGGCGAGAGAGCCCCCCTCCTCCTCCTCCTTCTCCTTCTTCCTTGACCTCCCCCGTGGATGGGAGGAGGGTTCCCCCTCTGTTCCATGGCCTCCATGGCAACGGAGGGGCGAGAGCTCCTCCGATATTGGATCTCTCTCTCTCAGTTCTCTTCTGTTTCGCGTTCCTGTTTTGAAAGCACAAGTGCTCCCTGGGTGATTTTGGTAATTAATGTCAACATATCTCTTGTTGGACTAACACTTCTACCTAGTATGTTTCAGACAAGTTCAACAATGGAGTGGCATGGACTAAAGGATGTGGGACCCCTTCAAGATGCTAAGGACAAAGGATTGGCTCAAGCTCCAAGATCAAGACTCTACATTTTATATTTTAGTGATCCAAGATCACATTGAGTCTATAGGAAAAGCCAATACTATCAAGGAGGGATGAGGTGTTGCTTAATGAGGTTTTGGTCCATAGTGCTTAGTGATATGCTCCAAAGCCCTCAACTATTTTCTCACATCCACATATGTCCTAACGAAAAGTCCAACTCGGCCCTACCGATTCTTTCTATCCGGGGCCACCGAGTTCAGATGTCTTAGCCACTGCCACAAACCCTAGGCAAATCGGTCTCACCGATAGGGATCTCGGTCTCACTGAGATGGGATTGTAAACTCTCTGTGTATGTCCATTACCAAAATCGGTCTCACCGAGTTTGAGCAATCGGTACTACCGAGATTACAATGCAAACTCTCTGGTTAGCTTGTTACCAAAATCGGTCCCACCGAGTTTGTGTAATCGGTCTCACCGAGTTTGCCTGACCAACTCTCTGGTTAACTTATTACCAAAATCAGTCCTACCGAGTTTGTGTAATCGGTCTCATCGAGATTATGTTATGCCCTAACCCTAATCATATCGGTCCTACCGAGTTGCATGTCGGTCCCACCGAAAATCCTAACGGTCACTAGATTTGTTGAATCGGTCTGACCGAGTTTATCAATTTGGTCCCACCGAGTTTGGCAAGTTGTGTGTAATGGTTAGATTTTGTGTGGATGCTATATATACCCCTCCACCTCCTCTTCATTCATGGAGAGAGCCATCAGAATGTGCCTACACTTCCAGCATACATTTTCTGAGAGAGAACCACCTACTCATGTGTTGAGACCAAGATATTCCATTCCTACCAAATGAATCTTGATCTCTAGCCTTCCCCAAGTTGCTTTCCACTCAAATCTTCTTTCCACCAAATCCAAATCTTGTGAGAGAGAGTTGAGTGTTGGGGAGACTATCATTTGAAGCACAAGAGCAAAGAGTTCATCATCAACACACCATTTGTTACTTCTTGGAGAGTGGTGTCTCCTAGATTGGCTAGGTGTCACTTGGGAGCCTTCGACAAGATTGTGGAGTTGAACCAAGGAGTTTGTAAGGGCAAGGAGATCGCCTACTTCGTGAAGATCTACCGCTAGTGAGGCAAGTCCTTCGTGGGCGACGACCATGGTAGGATAGACAAGGTTGCTTCTTCATGGACCCTTCGTGGGTGGAGCCCTCCGTGGACTCACGCAACCATTACCCTTCGTGGGTTGAAGTCTCCATCAACGTGGATGTACGATAGCACCACCTATCGGAACCATGACAAAAACATCCGTGTCCCCAATTGCGTTTGAATCCTCCAAACCATTCCCTTTACATTCTTGCAAGTTGCATGCTTTACTTTCCGCTGCTCATATACTCTTTGCATGCTTGCTTGATATGTATTGTGATTATTAAACTTGTGCCAAAACTCCACTTCAACTTAAAGAAATTAAAAACTGCAACTTTTGGTACTTAATGTCTAATCACCCCCTCTAGACACCTATTCTCGATCCTTTCAATTGGTATCAGAGCTTTGGTCTCCATTGCTTTGGTTTAAACACCATTGGAGGAAGATGGATGAGTCTACAATTGGGAGTCTTAGACATAGAGTACCTATACTTGATGGAGAGTACTTTCATGAGTGGAAAAATGAGATGCTTGTGATTTTCAATCAATATCATTTAAACAAGTACATTGCTAGCCCTTGTGCACCTCATGTTGATCCTATGCATCCTACTCTTGATGAGTCAATTGGCATGATTCGCAATCTTAGAACTATTGAACTTATCACTAGAGGCTTGCCTAGAAACTTGATTGGATGTTTGCCTACTCTTAAGTGTGCGTACACTATATGGAAATTTCTTGAGGAACACTTTCCAAATTATTCCTTGAAAAATCTAGATGAAATTCTCCATAAGTCTATTGCCTTGAGTAAGATGAATTCTAGTGATCCTATGTTTGGTGATTGTCTATTTGAGCTTACAAACCTTATGCGTGCCAAAGGAGATGTTGGAATTATTAGTGATATTATTTCCGAAGCTATAAAAATTCATAAACAAGATCATTGTCAAACTCACTCTAACGAATCACCCTCTCTAGGATTTGATCCACCACTTGACGATGTTGAACATGGATACTATGACGAGGATGCTGGTAGTGACTTTGATCTTGATGATGCAATGAGACACTTTGGTCTTATGGCAAATCTTCAGGGATATATGGCAGGAGGAAAGGAATGGGTTCTTGATAGTGGATGTACCGATCACATGACCGGAGATAAAGATATGTCTCGTGAGCTTGCTGAAAACTATGATCCTCAAAAGTATGTCACTTTCGGTGACAACTCAAAGGGTAAGGTGGTTGGCCTCGGTAAGGTGGCCATATCACATGATAGCTCCATACAAAATGTCATGCTCGTTGAATCTCTTGGCTATAACTTACTTTCAGTATATAGACTTGCTGATTTCGGTTTCAATGTCCTATTTACTGAAGTAGATTGCCAAGTGTTTCGTAGAGATAATCATAAAATGGTCTTTACCGGTGTACGTAGAGGTAATCTATACATTGTTGATTTCACTAAAAAGGATCAACCTAGAACTTGCCTTATTGCTAAATCCTCTAAAGGTTGGTTATGGCATAGACGGTTAGGTCATGTTGGCATGCAAAACCTTGACAATCTTATTAAAGGAAATCATATCCTTGGAGTTAACGATGTCATATTTGATAAGGATAGACTTTGCAGCGCTTGTCAGGCAGGTAAACAGGTCGGAGGAAGGCATCCCGTGAAGAACATCATGACCACAAGGAGGCCACTCGAGCTACTTCACATGGATCTTTTTGGTCCCAATGCCTACAAAAGTCTTGGTGGAAATTATTTTGGTCTAGTTATAGTTGATGATTTTTCAAGATTTACGTGGGTGTTCTTTCTCGATGATAAATCGTAGGTCCAAAAGATCTTCAAAAACTTCGCTAGGAAGGCCCAAAATCAATTTGAAGTGAAGATCAAGAAGGTTCGCAGCGACAACGGAATGGAGTTCAAGAACGCAAATGTGTATACGTTTCTTGACGAAGAAGGTATTTCACATGAGTTCTCGGCTACATACACACCTCAACAAAATGGAGTTGTTGATAGGAAGAACCGGACGCTCATAGAAATGGCGAGAACGATGCTTGATGACTACAAGACGCCGAAGCACTTTTGGGCGGAAGCGGTTGAGACAACTTGTCACACAACAAATCACTTGTATCTTCACAAGCTACTCGGCAAGACGGCATACAAGCTCCTCACCGGTAACAAGCCCCAAGTTGGATACTTTCGAGTATTCGGCTCAAAGTGCTACATTCTTGATAAGCATCATCGTTCAAAATTTGCCCCTAAGTCTCATGAAGGTTTCCTACTTGGTTATGGCTCAAACTCTCACACATACCGTGTCTACAACAATTTCACCCGAAAGGTTGAAGAAACGGTAGATGTGAAGTTTGATGAATCTAACGGCTCGCAAGTAGAGCAATTGCCAATTGATGTAGGAGACAAAGATCCCTCGGAAGCAATTCAAGACTTGTCTATTGGCAAGATTCATCGAACATAGGTGAAGGAGAGTACCTCGTGCGTCCAAGTGGAAGCTTCTACCTCACGACAAGGTGAACCAAGAGTTGATACAGAAGCATCCACAAGTGGGACACACCAAGATGAAGAAAACGAGGAAGTGCACCAAGACGAACGTCAACAACCTCCTTCTCCACCACGACAAGAGAACGACAACGCCAAAATGAAGAAGGCCAAGAAGAAGAACAAGATGAAGAAGATGTTCAACCAAGACCCAAGCAAAAGCTTTCATGAGTTCGATCAAGAATTGCTAAAGACCATCCCACCAAGCAAATATACAAAGATATCCAAACCGGGAGAATCACTCGCTCTAAAACTCGTTTAGCTAACTTTTGTGAACACTATTCATTCATGTCTAGCATTGAACCTATGAAGGTTGAAGAAGCATTAGAAGATCCGAATTGGATAAACGCCATGCATGAAGAGCTACACAACTTTGAGAGAAATCAAGTTTGGACATTGGTTGAGAAGCCCGACAACAACCACAACATCATCGGTACCAAATGGGTGTTTCGCAACAAGCAAGATGAAGATGGATAAGTAGTTCGCAACAAAGCACGTCTCGTCGCCCAAGGCTACACACAAGTCGAAGGTATGGACTATGGTGAGACTTATGCTCCCGTTGCTAGACTTGAGTCCATTCGCATCTTACTTTCCTATGCTAATCACCATGATATCACCTTGTACCAAATGGACATTAAAAGTGCTTTTCTAAATGGTGAAATAGAGGAGGAAGTTTATGTTAAGCAACCTCCCGGTTTTGTTAATCCTAAGAAACCTGATCATGTTTACAAACTTCACAAAGCTCTTTATGGTCTTAAACAAGCTCCTAGAGCGTGGTATAAATGCTTGACCAAGTTCCTTATTGAAAAAGGCTTTGAAATTGGAAAAATAGATTCTACTCTTTTTACTAAAAGGGTCAACAGAGAACTATTTGTATGCCAAATTTATGTCGATGATATTATATTTGGTTCTACTAACCCTCATTTTAGTGAAAAGTTTGGGAAGCTAATGTCGGAGAAGTTTGAGATGTATATGATGAGTGAACTCAAATTCTTTCTTGGTTTGCAAATCAAGCAAACTAAGGAAGGTACCTTTGTCTCTCAAACGAAGTACACCAATGACTTATTCAAGAAGTTCAATATGCAAGAGTGCAAAGGTATGACTACATCCATGCCTACTAGTGGACATCTTGATTTGACCAAAGATGGTGAACCGGTCGATCAAAAGGTTTATTGCTCTATGATTGGTTCATTGTTATATCTATGTGCTTCTCGTCCCAATATCATGCTAAGTGTGTGCATGTGTGCACGATATCAAGCTGCTCCTAAAGAATGTCATCTTAAGGCTGTGAAAAGGATAGTGAGATACTTAATCCATACACCAAATTTTGGCATTTGGTATCCTAAGAGGGCCTCTTTCGATCTTGTTGGCTACTCTGACTCGGACTATGCCGGTGACAAGGTTGATAGAAAGTCCACTTTGGGTACTTGTCAATTTCTTGGTAGATCTCTTGTGTCTTGGTCTTCCATGAAACAAAACTCGGTATCCTTATCCACCGCCGAAGCGGAATACATTGCCGCTGGTTCATGTTGTGCTCAATTACTTTGGATGACCCAAACTCTTAAAGATTATGGGATATATGTGAAACATGTTCCATTACTTTGTGACAATGAAAGCACTATCAAGATTGCTCACAATCCCGTGCAACACTCTCGAACTAAGCATATTGAAGTTCGTCATCATTTCATTCGAGATCATGTTGCTAAGGGTGACATTAATCTTAAGCATGTTCGCACCGAAAAGCAATTAGCAGATATATTCACTAAACCACTTGATGAAAGAGTGTTTTGCAGGTTAAGAGGTGAATTGAACATCATTGATGCTTCAAACTTGGAGTAGGAACTCCATTGGATACATGCAAGACATGAGCTTATGACTAATCCTTGATACTTCTCTTATGATTGATAATCTTATGTCTTGGATATATTTGCACCTTGCATGTTATGTAACCCATGTAGGTACTTGGATGAATCTAATTCCATGAGATTGCAACTCACTCACATCTTGAGCAATCTCTACATCACCAAGTCTCTACACAATGGTGGTTGAAGACAAGGAAGCATGAACCCATTCAAACATATCCTTTGACAAATTCTATGTTGAGTTTCATGATTGTCATTTTGGATACACAAGTGCTCTTCCTTGCAAGAACTAACCCATGTAGGTAGATGAACTCGAATCCCAAGTGGTGCTCCCAACTCTTGATGAGCTACATCAACCTTGAGCAATCCACACAAGTTCAACTACATGATTACGATCAACACCACCACCCAAGGTATGTTATTCCATCTTAGAGGAGCTTTACGCCAATTCATGAGTCAAAGCAACTCGACAAGATGTGAATACATCAAGATGCTTAAATGAAAAATGGTAACCCCATTTTGAGCTTAAACGATGAGTATGACCTATGATCAAGTGATCTCACTTGACTCCTAAGTCAATATACTCTAACATAGGTGACTTTGTCGCTGACCAATTCTAGATGAAGTTCTCTCGTGTTCTTTTCTGTGCTCTTGCATTTGTCTGATGCATATTTGTTTCCCCTTTCAAAAAAAACCTTCATCTAGATTTCATTTTTTATTCTGCATTCCTTGCATCCAATTCATTGCAAATCTTTCAGTTAATTCCTTGCAAATCCTTGTGGGATCTTACATATCTAGTGAGCTGAGGTGACAAGTGTTTTCTCTGTGATGAACTTGGTCACACCGGTCTCTAGCTTTTGGTCCAACTGAATCCTTTCGGTGCAACCGAAGCATACCACTCGGTGCCACCAATTTCACTACAGGAAAGACATTTTGCCATTTATTCCTCCATTACTTTTGATCCAGCTCCACTCAATGAATCTTGTCCTCTACAAGCATCACATTTACCTTAGTGCTTTGTGCGGTGACTCAAGGACCAAACCAATTCACGACAAATTCCAGAAGGCCCTTCTTGGAAATTGATGTCAAAGGGGGAGAGAGAGATCACATCAAAGCTTAATCATATCTCTAGGGGGAGAGAATACTCACATCTCTAGGGGGAGAGAGTACTCAAGGAGAGAGTAATCTTCAAGGATCCCAGATGCTTGGTGTTCAAGAGGAGAGATGCCACATGTCTTCTTGAGGGGAAAGACATGTTCATATGTGCCTATTTGCATTAGCTCTGTTCATTTGTTTCTTTGAGCTCTGATTTTCTGTTCCCTATCTTCTCCCAGTATCCCATGCTAGATTCAAGGGGAGCAAGACATCTAAGGGAAAGAAATTCTTTAAATTCATTGCACATTTTTACCTTTGGGGACATGTCTATATCAAATGTGGTACTTAGTACTCACTCTCTACATGTCATCCCAGTCTTGGTACTCTTGTGGTTTCTTTCTGTTCGCTCTGGCTAGTAAGTGCATCTGTGTTATCTAACCTTATTTTCATAGGTTCATTCCATCCTAAGCCAACTCAAGACCACAAGGTAAGTATATGAATCACAATAATGTGTATGAGGAATTCTTGCTGATGTACATATTATTTGCAAGAAGGACTCATGAGCATGAAGGTACATTTCCCATATTCACATCTGTTGCTCTAATGCATATAGCCAAGATACATGTAACACATTGCTTACTCTGTCATTATTATGCTCTCACATGCTTCTATATTCCATATTCACATGATTGCATACATGTAGGGGGAGCCTATGCATGTTACATGTCTTTCCAAAGCTTTACTTGCTATTCTCTATATCTTTATTTAAAGCTTTGATGTATGTTGTCATCAATTACCAAAAAGGGGGAGATTGAAAGCACAAGTGCTCCCTGGGTGATTTTGGTAATTAATGTCAACATATCTCTGGTTGGACTAACACTTCTACCTAGTATGTTTCAGACAAGTTCAACAATGGAGTGGCATGGACTAAAGGATGTGGAACCCCTTCAAGATGCTAAGGACAAAGGATTGGCTCAAGCTCCAAGATCAAGACTCTACATTTTATATTTTAGTGATCCAAGATCACATTGAGTCTATAGGAAAAGCCAATACTATCAAGGAGGGATGAGGTGTTGCTTAATGAGGTTCTTGCTCCATAGTGCTTAGTGATATACTCCAAAGCCCTCAACTATTTTCTCACATCCACATATGTCCTAAACCAAAAGTCTAACTCGGCCCTATCGATTCTTTCTATCCGGCACCACCGAGTTCAGATGTCCTAGCCACTGCCACAAACCCTAGGCAAATCGGTCTCACCGATAGGGATCTCAGTCTCACCGAGATGGGATTGTAAACTCTCTGTGTATGTCCATTACCAAAATCGGTCTCACCGAGTTTGAGCAATCGGTACTACCGAGATTACAATGCAAACTCTCTGGTTAGCTTGTTACCAAAATCGGTCCCACCGAGTTTGTGTAATCGGTCTCACCGAGTTTGCCTGACCAACTCTCTGGTTAACTTATTACCAAAATCAGTCCTACCGAGTTTGTGTAATTGGTCTCACCGAGATTACATTATGCCCTAACCCTAATCATATCGGTCCTACCGAGTTGCATGTCGGTCCCACCGAAAATCCTAATGGTCACTAGATTTGCTGAATCGGTCTGACCGAGTTTATCAATTTGGTCGCACCGAGTTTGGCAAGTTGTGTTTAACGGTTAGATTTTGTCTGGAGGCTATATATACCCCTCCACCTCCTCTTCATTCATGGAGAGAGCCATCAGAACGTGCCTACACTTCTAGCATACATTTTCTGAGAGAGAACCACCTACTCATGTGTTGAGACCAAGATATTCCATTCCTACCATATGAATCTTGATCTCTAGCCTTCCCCAAGTTGCTTTCCACTCAAATCTTCTTTCCACTAAATCCAAATCCTGTGAGAGAGAGTTGAGTGTTGGGGAGACTATCATTTGAAGCACAAGAGCAAGGAGTTCATCATCAACATACCATTTGTTACTTCTTGGAGAGTGGTGTCTCCTAGATTGGCTAGGTATCACTTGGGAGCCTCCGACAAGATTGTGGAGTTGAACCAAGGAGTTTTTAAGGGCAAGGAGATCGCCTACTTCGTGAAGATCTACCACTAGTGAGGCAAGTCCTTCGTGGGCGACGGCCATGGTGGGATAGACAAGGTTGCTTCTTCGTGGACCCTTCGTGGGTGGAGCCCTCTGTGGACTCGCGCAACCGTTACCCTTCGTGGGTTGAAGTCTCCGTCAACGTGGATGTACGATAGCACCACCTATCGGAACCACGACAAAAACATCCGTGTCCCCAATTACATTTGAATCCTCCAAACCCTTCCCTTTACATTCTTGCAAGTTGCATGCTTTACTTTCCGCTGCTCATATACTCTTTGCATGCTTGCTTGATATGTATTGTGATTATTAAACTTGTGCCAAAACTCCACTTCAACTTAAAGAAATTAAAAACTGTAACTTTTGGTACTTAGTGTCTAATCACCCCCCCTCTAGACACCTCTTCTCGATCCTTTCATGTTTTCTGGCCCTTCATCGTTTCTTAAACTCCCGGAGACCGTAACTCCGGTTGGGCTGAAATTTTAACATGATTTTTCCCATAAATCATCTTTCTTGATGCGAAATAAGGGGGTCAACTGACCTACAAGTCTCTCACTAACCACCACGGCGCGCCAGACCCTCCGACGCACCCTGGTGGTTAGTGGGCCCCTCGAGCACCGTCTTGCATTGATTCTTCTTCCATAAATTCACATATATTCGAAAAAATATCCGTAAAGTTTTATTGCGTTTGGACTTCGTTTGATATGGATATTCTACGAAACAAAAACATGCAACAAACATGAACTGGCACGGGGCACTGGATCAATATGTTAGTCCTAAAAAATCATATAAATTGTTGCCAAAAGTATGTGAAAGTTGTATAATATTGGCATGGAACAATAAAAAATTATAGATACGATGGAGATGAATCAAAGGGCGGTTTTCCTAATGGAGCACAACAAAGCCCCGGGTCCGGATGGTTTTCCTGCTGTGTTATATCAGAACTTCTGGAAAGTCATCAAACTGGATCTCCTACTTTGGTTTAGCGACCTACATGCTGGCAAACTAGAATTGTTTCGCTTAAACTTTAGTGACATTAATTTATTACCTAAGTTTAATGAGGCTGAAAGGATACAACAATATAGACCTATTTTCCTCCTTAATGTTAGTTTTAAAATATTCATGAAGGTTGCGACTACTAGGCTAAATTCGGTTGTTGAACCTGTGGTTCGTCCTTCCCATACAGCTTTTATGCAAGGCAAACACAACTGACATGGAGTTATTATCCTTCATGAAGCAGACCATGAATTACATCAGAAAAAGTTGAATGGGGTGGTATTGAAAATAGACTTTGAAAAAGCTGATGACAAAGTCAAGTGGCCCTTTCTTCAATAGACTCTAAGAATGAAAGGATTTTTTGCAGAGTGTCGCGCTATGATCCATAACTTTGTTTCTGGAGGTAGTGCTGCCATTTTGGTCAATGATGACATTGGACACTATTTCCAGACGAAGAAGGGATTGCGACAAGGTGACTCGTTATCGCCCATGCTATTCAATATAGTGATGGATATGCTAGCGGTCATGATTGAGGGTGCCAAGGTTGATGGCCCAATTAATGGGGTAGTAAATTATCTAGTTGATGGTGGTCTCTCTATACTTCAATATGCCGATGATATGATTTTCCTCATGGATCGTGACCTCGAGAAAGCAAGAAATCTAAAATTAATTTTATCAGCATTCGAGCAACTCTCAGGTCTTAAGATCAATTTTCATAAGAGTGAATTGTTTTGCTTTGACGAGGCTCAAGACGAGGCCCAACTATACACTAAACTATTCAGATGCAGGTTGGGTCAGTTTACAATCACATATTTGGGGATACCGATACATTATCAGAGACTCACAAATGCTGAATGAAAACACGTCAAGGAGAGACTACAAAAAAGACTTAGGAGTTGGAAAGGTAAACTATTGTCTCTGTGTGGAATATTGGTCCTCATAAATTCAGTACTAAGTAATATGTTACTCTATATGATCTCCTTCTTCCAGTTGCCGAATGAAGTTTTACATAGATTGGATTATTTCCGATCAAGATTCTTTTGGCAAGGAGATATTGAGAGAAAGAAATATCGACTGGCTAAATAGGGTGTGGTTTACTGTCCCAAAGACCAAGGAGGGTTGGGCATTCATAACCTTGAGGTTAAGAACAAGGCCCTCCTCAGGAAAGGGTTGTTTAAATTCCTGACAGAAGATGGTGTATAGCAAACCCTCCTAAGGAGGAAATATGCGAGTTCTATAGCGGTATCCCAAGTATACTGGAAGCCTGGGAATTCTCACTTTTGGGCGGGTCTAATGGCTACGAAGAACTATTTCTTTGAAGGAAATATGCCCTAGAGGCCATAATAAGTTGTTATTTTATATTCCTTATTCATGCTAGAATTGTATTAAATAGAAACTTGATACATGTGTGGATACATAGACAAAACACTGTGTCCCTAGTAAGCCTCTACTAGACTAGCTCGTTGATCAAAGATGGTTAAGTTTCCTAACCATAGACATTTGTTGTCATTTGATGAGTGGGATCACATCATTAGGAGGAATGATGTGATGGACATGACCCATTCGTTAGCTTAGCATTATGATCGTTCAGTTTTATTGCTATTGCTTTCTTCATGTCAAATACATATTCCTTCGACTATGAGATTATGCAACTCCTGGATACCGGAGGAATGCCTTGTGTGCTATCAAACGTCACAAGTAACTGGGTGATTATGAAGATGATCTACAGGTATCTCCGAAGGTGTTCGTTGGGTTGGCATAGATCGACGTTAGGATTTGTCACTCCGAGTATCGGAGAGGTATCTCTGGGCCCTCTCGGTAATACACATCATAAGAAGCCTTGCAAACAAAGTGACTAATGAGTTAGTTGTTGGATGATGTATTGAGGAATGAGTAAAGAGACTTGATGGTAACGAGATTGAACTAGGTATGAAGATACCGACGATCGAATCTCGGGCAAGTAACATACCAATGACAAAAGGAATAATGTATGTTGCCATAACGGTTTGACTGATAAAGAGCTTCGTAGAATATGTGGGAGCCAATATGAGCATCTAGGTTCCGCTATTGGTTATTGACCGGAGAGGTGTCTCGGTAATGTCTACATAGTTCTCGAACCCGTAGGGTCCGCATGCTTAACGTTCAATGACAATATTGTATTAAATGAGTTATGTGATTTGGTGGCCGAATGTTGTTTGGAGTTCCGGATGAGATCATGGACATGACGAGGAGTCTCGAAATGGCCGAGTTAAATATTTATATATAGGACGATGGTATTCGGACACCGGAAGTGTTTCGGGAAGCACCGGGTACTTATAGGGTCACCGGAAGGGGTTCTGGGCACCCCCGGCAAAAGATATGGGCCTTATGGGCCAAGAGGGGAAACAAAGCAGCCACAAAGGGCTGGTGCGCCCCCCCATATGGGCTGGCCAAATTGGAGAAGGAAAGGGGAAGGAGGAAAGGAAAAGGGAATAGGATTCCCCCTTCCCCCTCTTCCCTTCCTTCTCCGAATAGGAATAGGAGAGGGGGGTTGGCCGAATTGGGGGAGGACCCCAAATAGGATTCCTCCTACTTGGGGTGCCCCCATTGGCTGCCTCTCCTCCCCTCCAACCTATATATATAGATATATATGGGGAAGGGGGCGCCTACAACATAGAACAACAACTGTTAGCTGTGTGCGCCCCCCTCCACAGTTTACACCCCCGGTAATATTGTTGCGGCGCTTAGGCGAAGCCCTACGAGGATCACTTCACCATCACCGTCACCACGCCATCGTGCTTACAGAACTCATCTACTTCTCGACACCTTGCTGGATCAAGAGGGCGAGGAACGTCATCGAGCTGAACCTGTGTAGAACTCGGAGGTGCCGTACGTTCAGTACTTGATCGGTCGGAGCTAGAAGAAGTTCGACTACATCAACCGTGTTGTCAAACACTTCCGCTTTCGGTCTACGAGGGTACGTGGACACACTCTCCCTCTTTCGTTGCTATGCATCTCCTAGATAGATCTTGCGTGAGCGTAGGAATTTTTTTGAAATTACATGCTACGTTCCCCAACATTCTTCTACTATGGATCCTTCTCGATTTAAGGACAACTCGGAAATTAGATTTTGAGAGGACAAGTGGCTAGGAAATGCCACACTCCGGGAACAATATCGGGCTATATACAACATTGTGCGTCCCAAGGGTGATACTACCGCCACATTAATGGAATAATTTCCACCAAATGTGATGTTCAGAAGGGGTTTAATTGGACCCAGACTCCAATCGTGGAACATCCTGCTCCAATGGTTATCCACGGTGCAATTTTCACATGGGTCTGTTGTATTCCGATGGAACCTAGATGGGAATGGACAATTCTCAGTGGAGTCCATGTATAAAGTGTTAATCCAGTCTGATGTGCCAGTAGATAATAACAAGAAGATCTGGAAGATGAAGACACCTCTTAAGAAAATCTTTGGATGGTATCTTTGTCGCAGAGTCATTCTTACTAAAGATAACCTTATTAAGAGGAATTGGCATGGAATTCTACAATATGTCTTTTGTTAGCATGATGAGACAATAAAACATTTATTCTTCCAATGAAAATTGCCTCGTTCTATATGGTCAGCCATCGAAATAGCTTCCGGCTTGTTCCTCCTTGTAGTGTTGCTAATGTATTTGGCAATTGGTTACAAGGGATTGATCACATGTTTATAACTCATCTTAGGGTGCAAGCGCTTGCCGTTATTTGGTCGCTTTGGCTATGAGAAGTGATAAGGTTTTTAACAATAAAAGTACTTCGCTGATGCAGGTTATCTATAGATGTACCAGGACTCTTCGTCTATGGTCCTCTCTACAACCCATGGAGAATCGAGACCTATTTACAAAGGTGTCTAAATGATTGGCAGCTACCTAAGGGATACTTTTACCCAACATGGGTGGCAGCATGATCTTAGGACTGGCCCTCCTACACTTTAGGCGTCATACAGACTCTACTTGTTTCTTTGTATTCACCTTTTTACTTTAGTTTGTGTGAGAGGACTTTGTTTGGCTGTCTGTGTCTTAGTTATGCAGAGGCTGGGTGTAATACTTAAACCTTTTAAGTAATAAAGTGCCCCTTTTCGGAAAAAATGTTCATCATCTTCATCTGGTTTCTTCATTTTTAGGGCTAGACGAACTCTTCTTCCTTATGCCATGTGCAATCTTACGTGTTCTCTGAAGAAAACCTTTCTATTCGTTTGCCATTCCCACAACTTCTATTCTTCACCGCCTGACCCACTCTACTTATCGTGTGTCATAGGCATATGTGGTCTTTTCGAGCAGAGTTTGCTAGTTTAAAACAATTGGAAGGTAATTTTTTCTTTTACTCTTTTTATTCCTCTATTTTTCCAACTTATTCACCATCTGCTTACAAATCTTTGTACCTACCATGAACTATATATGTGGTAGTAGTTACTATATATACCGCATATATGATCATTCTTTAGTATAAATACGTCATGAGCATAATTTAATTTTAAGCATAAGGTTGGCCTTTAATTTTGTCTGCGTTCTGGATACGGCCTGGTACGGCCTAGCTTTAGCATCCACAACTCAAGACCCTCGCGAGGGGCCAAGCCTCGTGAGGCGGACGTCGCCAAGACTTCCAAGGGGATCGGCCTCCTCAGGCTGGCTCCCGAGGGGCGAAGACTTCTATACAAGGTGCACCTCACGAGGCTCAGCTGACATGAGCCATGACGACCAAGGCCAGGCGGGCGCCAGGTGGGCGCCAGCGGGCGCAGAGTACCAGTTTCCTCTTTAGTGCAAACGAGGCAAGCAACAAGCAAGGAATCCCGAGGAATCAACCAAAGGTTTTCATTCTGGAGCAACAAGACCAAGACCGCCAGGACGGAGGTCATTGCCGAGCCCACTGCAGCGTCACAACCAGAGGCTTTTCGCACGCGAAGACCACTTTAGTCAGGATAGGATGTACTTCTTGTACCCCTTCAAATCTGGTTGTTGTGGGATCCCTTCCCGCCAACATTCGGGAAGAGGACCAAGGCCACTATAAATAGGACTTAGCCACCACCAAAGAGGGGGGGGGGCAGAGGGATCGGATCCATTCTCATCCGACCACCTCATCAGCTCACCCGAGCTCAAGAACACCTCACCTCCTGAGGCTTGTTCATCCACTGTACCAGTTCATCCTCAGCCCCTCGAGGCAATCCACCAAAATGCTGGAGTAGGGTATTACACCGCAAGGTGGCCCGAACCAGGATAAACTGTTGTGTCTCTCTGTTCCTTTGAGCTCGACGCGCTAGGCCTGAGGATCGCGAGTAGGCAGGCTGGGTAGGTTGAGATATCTGCACGCACCCCAGAGTTCGAACCTATCAAGGGTTTGCAGAACCCGAAATCCGACATTTGGCGCGCCAGGTAGGGGTGCGTCGAGTCATCTCTTCTGTCGATTGATACACCACTGCTCGGACGCTTCCATGGCTGACGCACGTCGGGCTCGCGCTGAGCACGGGGCCGCGGTTACTGCCCGTGTCGCTCAGACGGCTCCGGCAGGCAACGGATGTCCTTGTCGTCCTCCTTCATCGGCAGCCAACACCGCTACGGTCCCTACCGGCCACGAGCAGCAAGCTTCATCGTTACACCCCTCGGTGCACCGCGACGGGCGCACTGCCACTCCGTCGCTATCCCTGGCCGCTTTGTCCTCCCACGCGCGTCGCGACCTGGCGAGCACGCAAGCTCTGCTCATGGCGCGGGAGCTCCTCCGCTACCACCCCGTCGACGACTTGTACGAGGAATGGCTCAAGTGCATCACCGAGCTCCTTAGCGCCGCTGGAGACTCCACTGCACCAGCCCGCTCACTGCCTCAACAGCCGCCTGCCGCGGGCTATGTGGCTCACGTGGCACCTCCACCACCTCCGCCCAGGGCGCCATCGTCGAGCCAAGGCAGGTGGCACCGTGGCGCAACCGGCCGAGCCAGGCGCCTACGCACGAAGAGGCGAGCTGCCAAGTGGTGCAGCGGCCCCAAGAAGATGCACGTGCGCTTCCAGCACCTCCACGTCAAAACCGTGTGCCGCCTGTGATGGTGGCGTTGTGCAAGCACCAAGGCCAAGCTCCGCCTCCTTGGCGGGCTCCCGTGACCACAGAAGGGTGCCGTGCTTCACCCCGGAGCTTCGCAACGTCATCTGACTGGGCAAGTTCAAGCCTGACCTGCCCCCGCGCTACGGCGGCACCGCCAACCCTGCCGAGTTCCTGCAGCTCTACGAGCTGAGCATCGAGGCAGCCAACGACAACAAGAAGATCATGGCGAACTGGTTCCCCATGGCCCTCAAGGATGGCGCGCGCTCCTGGCTCCTGAATCTCCCTGTGGGATCTGTCTCCTCCTGGGATGAGATGCGCAACCGCTTCATCGCCAACTTCCAGGGCACTCGCGACCGCCCGTCGGCCACGAGTGACCTACGATGCATCAAGCAGCAGCCAGGGGAAACCCTGCAGAAGTACATCCAGTGCTTCAACAACGTTCGCCTCAAGATCCCCAAGGTGTCGGACGAGGCCATCATCTCAGCGTTCATCGATGGTGTCCATGACGCGAAGATGAAGGAGGAGCTCTCCATCCATGAGGACCTCTCCACAACCCTGGAGATGTTCAACATGGTGAACAAGTGCGCGAGGGATGATGAGGGATGCCTCTCCCTCCTCGAGCTCCCCGACGCCGACCCAGAAGACAAGAAGGCCAAGGTCAAAGACGTGAAGCGCAAGGGGCCGGTTGTGCTTGCAGCACAGCCGGAGATGAAGCATGGTTGCGATCACCCAGAGTCATCCAAGAGCAACCGACCGTTCTGCGTCTTCCACGACGTGCATAGCCACAACACCAACGACTGCCAAGAGCCCAGGGCCCTATGCGACGGACGCCTTGGTCGATGACCTGAGCGCAACGATCGAGGCTACGTCGTGGAGGCGGCCGAGGTGGAGGACGGTAGGATGGCCACGATCATCGCCAGGAGTGGCGCGACCAACCTCGGGAGGACTGCTGGCAGGGCCAACCTTGCGAGGATGCCTGGAGGGACCAACCCCGTGAGGATCGGCTTCCGGGCAACGCCGGTCTTTCTCCACTGCCTCCACCACCAAGAAGGAATGAAGATCGTCACCAGGACGAGGGGGCTAGGGGCTTCCAGGAGCCTCGAGCCATCGCCTGCATCCTGGGCGGCTCACAGGCCCCAGCCTCTCACTGCATCTTCAACCAGTTCACGCGCGAGGTGAACGCAGCGCTCCCCAAGCTTGAGGCAACACGCCCACTCAGGTGGTCCAAATATGCCACCACCTTCAACTCCTCCGATTAGCTCAAGTGCGCGGCCACTGCTGGCGCGCTCCCAATGCTTTGCTTGCCCATTATCAGCAACGTGGTCATCACCAAGACCCTCTTTGATGGTGGAGTAGGGCTCAATGTTCTCTTTGTCTAGACGTTTAATAGGCTCCAAGTGCCTTATGACCAGCTTCAGCCTACCAAGCCATTCTCAGGAGTGACCGACGGTTCCACACACCTGATAGGGCAGGTCCACCTCCCTGTCACCTTTGGCAAGCACGACAACTACCACACCGAGCTCATCGACTTCATCATCGCTGACATTCGTCTGCCATACAACGCCATCATTGGGTACCCAACACTGACCAAGTTCATGGCGGCAACGCACCACGGCTACAACGTCCTCAAGATGCCAGGGAGCAGCGGCGTCATCACGGTCTCCTGCGAGGAAAAGGATGTGGTGTGCTCCCTTGAGCGCGCCTACTAGGCTGCAGCAGTCGAGAACCTTGAAGACGAGGGCGGCGTCCTCCCTCCTGAGGTCGCCCCCAAGATGAAGAAGCTGCAGCTGGGCCAAGGGTTTGATGAGGAGGCATCGCCCGACAGCACCGCGCTGAGCCTCGTGTCCCTGGATGGGGCGCCTTCACCTATCGCATAGGAAGGCATGCCCGGCGCCCCTCTCAGGCCGGGCTCGGGGGCTCTCCTCTGGAGGGCCCCAAATCTAGCCGACGTCACGAGGGAGGCGCTCGGGCACCATGTGGAGGCATGCTTCAGCGCACGCTTCCTAGGAAAAGGCACAGGGCGTGAGGCGCCAGGTGTTCAGGAGTTCATCAGCAAGGCAGTCGAGGAGATTCAAGAGGCAAGGGTTCTGCAGGGCGATTGCCGCCCACCATCGAGCACGGCTCATTGCACTAGAGAGGGTAAGGAGTTCCGCATTTGCATCAACATCCCAAGTCTCAACAGGGCCGCGTCTCGGCAGCTCTTCTGGCCGTCCCGCGTCGGTCGATGAGAGGGTCCCCCTCACATCTACGCTCGCATGCCCTTCGGCCTGCCGAGGACCGCTGTCGCATTCCAGCACCGCATGCGGGACGTCCTGGCGGCTCGAGAGGCTAGGCACTAGGCAATCCTGGAGGAGATGGAGTTGCACCTTCAGGAGCCCCCAGGCCCCCGAGCCTCCCGAGGCTCAGGGCCAAGGCGGCTTATGAGGAACGACTTCAGCTCAGTGCCGACTTATGCTACCCCGACATCCCTTCAGCAATGGTGCCAGGTGACATCTTTTTAGTTCGTTCAGTTTGGGGGCGCCCCTCGGGCTGCATTATCCCCAAGTCGCGTGGGTCCCTAGGACGTGTATCCTTTTGCATTCATCGGAATTGCCTAACCATCTCTCATGAGCTTATCTGTGGTCATCACCTACTTGCTTGGAATCCTGCCCGCCTCATGGTCCCCCTTTACATTGCTGACTCGTCCTATGCTCGTCCTGCAATGGAAGCTATGCACGTTGACATGGCGCTTGTGCTCGGGTCCGTCCAAGCAACGCCGATAAACCCGGGGAACGAGCTCTGGCTTGCGCATGCCACCTCACCAGGTCCTCGGTACCTTCGTCTTCCCGCGAATGGTTCAAGGATAGGCAGCCAGCACCGCAGGGGGTTGCAGTCTCTTCCGCCAGCTAATACACAGGTTCACCCAAGGCTAATCTATGGGCAAGCCCCAGCAGTCACTGTCTTACCCCGCGAGCTACTTGCGCGTTTAAGGGGGGGCTCCTGAGCATCGTGCCTCAGGAGCTCCTACCGGCTCTCCAGCCCTCACCCCTTGGCCTTGAGCACGACATCATGACCTGGCATACCAGCGGCGGCTGAGCCTGCTCGAGGGCTAGGACCCAAGGATGTAGAGCACCCAGGCAAGCAAGGACGGGGGGATGATCATCATGGGCCCTACCTAGTGACGCTACCTCAGAGGCACGAATGGGCACCACTCAGGGGAAATGCAACGGGTCTGCTAAAAGATAAGTCACACACACCATGATATAAGCCTCGAAACCCGCTCACCCGAGTCTCGCAATCCCACTCCGGCAATTTCACCCCCCTTTCCGTTTCTTGGGCAGCTGCTTGCGCGCCAAGGGGGACCTCGTGAGCATCGTGCCTCATGAGCTCTCACCGGACCTCGGGCCGCTCACCTCCTAGCCTTCACCACGACATCGCGACCTAGCATACTAGCGATGGCTGGAGCCTGCCTGGGGACTAGGTCCTGCCGGCGTAGAGCGCTACGCGGCCTAAGGGGAAGAAAGGGGGGAATCATGCCAGATTGGGACATGCTATGCTACCTACGGAAGCAGGTCTGGCGCCCTCGGCTGCGTCCCGCGGGCTGCTTCCTACAGGGCAGCACTCCAGCCGCCGGCCCTCCTCATTGAAAACCTTAAAGAACAGGGTGGAGGCGCCGTCATACTCAAAGTGGATCACGAGGGCCCCCTCAGCACGGCAGGCTCGGGCAACCTCACCCCATCCGCGGGTCATGAAGACATCGCCGGGGGGCACCACCTCGACCTCAGCCTCGCTGGCCAGGCTGCAGCACCAGGCGTGCTGCAGCCACAGCTCACGTGGCCCCCTCGGCGGCAGCTCGTTGGCGAAGAACCTCGGGAGCCGTATCCACGAGTCAGGCGGCATCGCTGCCCACACCACGAACTCGCGCGAGCTACCCTTGGCGTGGGTCCGCGGCTCGGCGGGCAGGACGGCAGCAGCTCGTCCTTCATCGCCCAGGATTGCTCGACGATGCACGTCATCATTCAGTGCGTGGGCGTACAGAGGAAGGGGGAAGCCGGGTGGAGGCCTTGATTGCCAAGGCGTGGTCTCCTCCTGCCTCACACCGGCGTCACGGGAATGACGGAACCACTTCTTTGGCGGGAGAGGATCAGGCCCCTCCCGAGGGGCCTTTCCGTTTTTGGCCGCTAAGAACCTCCTGATCGGTGCCATGGAAGCAACCGCAAGATGGAGGAGAGAAGAAATGAGCAGCGAGATGACGAAAGAAGAGAGGAGCGAGGAGGATCTGCCCCTCCCCTCATTTATAGCCGAAGGAAGGCCAACCGCCGGCCTCCACGACCTCAAGAAATGATGATCTTCTGCATGCAGCATCGACCCGTCTAGTCGAACGGTTGCTGATGCAGCATGGGGGAGTGGAGACGTCCACATCCCATCAATCACCACACATCATTCAAGGCCGCAAGCAGTTAGGGCCCGCAACGCTCTGCACTTGCCCTTTGGCTTCACCTAGAAGCCATGTCCAAGTGCGCCTTGGGCCCGGGGGCTACTGTCGGCGTTCTGGATATGGGGGTACCCAGACTTGCTTGCCTGCAGCCCACGGCGTGGCTCCATCGACGGCCTGGTACGGCCTAGCTTTAGCATCAACAGCTCAAGACCCTCACGAGGGGCCAAGCCTCGCGAGGCGGACAACGCCAAGACCTCCAAGGGGATCGGCCTCCTCAGGCTGGATCCCGAGGGGCAGAGACTTCTATGCAAGGTGCACCTCACGAGGCTCAGCTAACGTGAGCAATGACGACGAAGGCCAGGCGGGTGCCAGCAGGCGCAGGGTACCTGTTTCCTATTTGGTGCAAAGGAGGCAAGTAGTAGGCGCGGAGTCCCGAGGAACCGGCCAAAGGTTTCCATTCTGGTGCAACAAGACCAAGACCGCCAGGACGACATGATGGAGGTCGTCGTCGATCCCACCGCAGCATCACGACCAGAGGCTTTTCGCAGGTGAAGACCACTTTAGTCAGGTTAGGATGTACTTCTTGTCCCCCTTCAAATCTGGCCGTTGTGGGATCCCTTCCCGCCAATATTCGGGAAGAGGACCGTCGGTGTCAAACCGGCGGATCTCGAGTAGGGGTTCCCAAGCAGTGCGTCTTAGGATCAATGGTAACAGGAGGCAAGGGACACAATGTTTACCCAGGTTCGGGCCCTCTCGATGGAGCTAAAACCCTACTCCTGCTTGATTAATATTGATGATATGGGTAGCACAAGAGTTGATCTACCACGAGATTAGAGAGGCTAAACCCTAGAAGCTAGCCTATGGTATGATTGTTGTTGTATATGTCTATCGACTATCCTGGCCCCAGTTTATATAATGCACCAGAGGCCTAGGATAACAAGAGTCCTAGCCGAATACGCCGGTGGGGGAGAAGTCCTTGTCTTGATCGCCAAGTCTTGTGGATTCTTCCTTGTATGCGGCAGCTGTCCGGACTGGCCCATGAGTATACGGCCATGGGGGTCCTCGGCCCAATCCAACTGATCGGGAGATGACGCGTTGAGTACCCCCTAGTCCAGGCACCGTTAGTAGCCCCCTGAACCGGTCTTCAAGTTAGGGACGCTCCTCGATTCTTCCGAACTGTTCTTCATCTTCGGTTGCCGGTCTTGAAAACTGGTTCAACAAATCTTCTCATCTTCTATCTTGAGGATCACCGAAATGCATTTGACGAGTTTACACGTCGGGTATCCGAGGAGACCCTTTAAGTTTCCGGCCTTTATCAATGCCTTGTTATTTTTATGCCACACCTCGGGTTCGGAGTTGTTCCCGGGAGGCAGTGTCCTCTTGCATCCGAGCTCTAACGCCGGACTGCATTCAAGGTATCTCTTGCAGCCGAGCACCAATGCCGGACTGCTTCCCGGCTCTAACGCCGGAATGTATCCGAGCTCCAACACCGGACTATGTATCCGAGCTCCAACGCCGGACTATATCCGAGCTCCAACGCCAGACTATGTATCCGAGCTCCAACGCCAGACGGTATCCGAGGTGTCGTAAAGCACCTTGGTTCAAAGAAGTTTGAAGGAGTTTAGCCGAGCTTAATGCCGGAAATTCCCTCTATGTAGCCAGCCACTAGCGCCCGAGCTTCATGCCGGACTGCTTCCGAGGTGGTGCACCTCCCCGAATGTGGGCCGAGTTTTGTTAATATTTTTGATTGGTGCAATTTATTCTCTGCCGAGATACATAGCCAGTATCCCTCAAGGTGGGTATCGGTCTAAAACCCGAGATGCACATGAAGGATGACATAAGACCGCTGATCCCCGTAGCCGCTGAGAGTCGGGTTGATTTGCAAAATCGGTCTGAGGATCAAGTCCTAGCTCGGAAGAATATTTTGGGACACAAAAAGTGGCGTGCTCAGTCCTCGAGACTCAGGTTGGGTGCGGCCGACCAACCTGAGGATCAAAATCTCCTCGGAAACTGTATTGCACTTAAAATTTTCTGCATAGAACAGGCAATGCAGTAGCCCCCGAGACATTGGTCGGGTGGCAACACCAGATCAGGGGATCGATGTGCCCCTTTAATATTTGTAAATAATAAGCCCGAAGCCCAGTATCCCCCGAGCCTTAATGCGGGCACGGGAGGCCGAATTAAGGATCAATATCCATAGTAAAATCACAAATTATGTGTAATGACTCTATGTATCCAAGTACTTTACGTCATTAATGCTCGGATCCGCATTGTACAAAACTTTGTTGACCGACCATCGGCTTCAACCTCCTCGGCCAATAGCCGAGGAGTGTTTGTCCTACTTTATAAAGCCTTTATGAGGGCAAAGATTTACAACAAACAAGGCAATCTGGCCATACGGTTTTATAAATGAAGGTACGCGGAGAGACATGTTATATTACTGTTTAACAGAAGAAATGTCTTCCAAAGAAAATAGTCCCGCTATCGGTTCCTTTCTTTGGGTTGTCATGCTAAGCATGATCATGAAACCTCAGCTCCAATGTAAGAGCAAAATATCGAGGATTTAGTTTGGGAGGCCAGTTAATAGCCCCTGGTAGTGTTCGACGACAGTCGAGGTCAAGCCGTAAACACTTCGGCCATTGTTATGAATGGTCCGTCGTTTAACACCGTCATCGGATCGCTGACCAGTTTACGCTTATTGTGACAGTCAGTTTTCGGCTTTCTCCACCGAGGTGCTTAACCATGTGAGCTGGAAGCACAATCGCAGTGGTTCTCCCTTTGCACACCTAGCCGAACAAAGCGGAACATAGGAGGCAAGCGCAGGAGCCGGGCAACCCAACTGTTGACCGAATTCGAAACCGATGCATATATAGTAATATCCTAGAATGTTTTTGCCGAATCTCTAAAGGTGTCCGGCGTTGCACTGCGAGACTTGTGTTGAAAACACACAAATAGTTTAAAAGTGCCATGGGCTCGAAAAGCCAAAAAACTCATTCAAAAGGTTAATGTCCGAACTAGATCAAGTGTTCGGAAAAAAAGGTGCTTCTGCCGTGCTTTAACATGACACATCCTATCTCAAAACTTCAAGCGGGTCAGCCTACGACTTCAACCTCCTATCTCGAAGGCGGAGTACTTCTTACTAGGCTAGTTCAGCAAACTAAACTCTAGCGGCTTTGAGAGAGAAATTAGGCTCCCCGGCTAGTGACCGCACACTTGTGTCAAAAAAAGGAGTGATAAATAATAATAAAAACTTTGCAACGACTAAGAAGAAAAACACTTATCATAAAACGTCTCATATAAATTTAAGAGCCCCCAAGTGACTTGGGTAAAAGAATGATTGCATGTACCGAAGTACTTATATCATATCTATCTTCAACCGAACTTTAAACGCGTCTTAACCGACCGTCGGCTTCTCCCTCTTCGGTCAAGGACCGAAAAGTGTTATGTACTCCATCTGTCGAGAATATCGACGGTGTTTCCAATAACCAGGCAATCAGGCCATAAGGCTGTAACAGACAAAGCGCGCTCAGGGAACTTATGCTATATTACTGCGAAGTGTAAGAAGCATCTTCGAAGAAAATAGTACCCCCACCGATACCTTTCTTCGGTGCTCATTGTTATTATGAGACTTGTGCAATAGATTTTTTGTACTCATGAGTTCCGTTGTGTGCCGACCATGATTGAAAACAATAAGAGCGCTAGCTTTCGGCTTCACCTAGTCTGAGGTCCGGCTCGGGTGACCCGATCGTGACAATCGCAGAGGTGCTCCCTTTACTCCCTAGCCGAACAATCGGGAACGTAGGGGTAAGCACAGGAGCCAGGCAACCCAGCTTGCAAATCGCTTAAGTCAATATGGTGCATATTGTGGCGTAATACACGAACAAGGAACGGAGCCGTACAAGTATAACCATATGCAAGAGGAAAAAGCTTCATGAAGGAAGCCCCCAAGTAAACGGGGTATTTGAATTTGCGCGTCACAAACAAAGTTTGGACAAGGAAATTTTTACAAGCAACTTTTTTCCAAAAAAGTATAATGCTTGGCCGAGCCGAACACAAGTTAAAAATTTAAAACTTTGAGCATGAAGATAACTTAGCTGGTTAATGTGTTCGGTATTGATGACGCGGTTCGAGCTTGATGCGGGACAAGGTTCCATCCCCGAGCCGGTCCCGAGGTGGCTGAGCAAAGAGCTCGGCACTCCGAAGTGGTGACATAGCACGGTCAATGCAGGACGGCAGGGTGATGCCGAGGTCCCCGGCATGGGGTAATGAAGTGTTGACGAAGGCCCCCGTCCAACCGAGGTGAGGCCAAAGGATATAGTCCGGCTGGATCATTTTCCTGTGCACAAAAAATAGTGCAAACCGGAGATAATATTAATAATAATAAAAAAATAAAAAAATTCGTTGCATAACAAATAATTTATGCTTAGTGAGTAATAAAAGAAATATGGCCTGGCGCCGAAGTCAATGTCGATAAAGGCATGGCAAGGCCTGAATTCACAGGTCGGTTCGAGTTCCGGATGCGGCGTTCGCCGGACTATGTACGGAAACTGACCGAACCACCATGCGACCGTCGTTAATGCGGCCACCATTTGATAGACCTGCGTACATATGACGGACAAACCAGAGTAATAATTCATTTGGAAAGATGAACCCTAACAAGCAAAAAATACTAGGATTAATAGCACCTGGCTTATTTGTTGTAGCAATCCGAAGAAAGGTGATTCCCAAAATTGGGACTCGATCCGCACACCTATCGCCTGATGGGCGATAAAGCAACGGCATGGCGATGCTAGCAAAGGTTGGCTCGCCGAGGCAAAGCCCTCGGTCCAGCTAACGTGACGGAGCTGGTCGGCCAGCGACGCCAAAGTATCCGGAGTAGGTTGATGAAGAGATGATGAAGCCCCCGGTCCAGCGATGCAGGTCGTGACGTGGTCGATGCCGGCTTGATGAAGTGACCGTGTGGCGATGCAGGTGTGCTCGCTCCGTGTAATCCGTGGGGCGGCGATGTTGGTGATGATTTATCCTTCACGATGCCGAACTATTGTTCGGCTGGCCGAGATGATGTTCCGAAGAAATTGAGCTCGGCTCAACAAAGAGACGACGTGTCTAACACAGGTCAGCCGCCGTGGAGTGATGTTATCGGGCTGGTTTGACACCGACGCGACGGTGAAGTTCGTATTGCAAGAATACTTTTAATACTACTGGGATGTGTTTGAGAATAAAACACAACACCCCATACAAAAACTTCCTTCAAAAAGGATGTCCGAGATCCCGTTCACAAAGAAAATGAATTCGGGTCGGATTCGTTCTCGCGCAGAAAACGGATCCAAAAAGTGATGCACTAATCAGAAGTTTCCCGAGTTTGGACGGTCGGATCGAGCTGAATTTTTGGCAGGTGGTAGATATGGGAATTCCGCAGCAAATCAACGGTTGGATCCTCCAAAGGACATCCGAGCTAGATGCTGGATACCACGCCCTAAACTCGTCTGGATTCTCGTCCAAATTCAACAGGGCTCCGGTATATCGGAGATTGCCGGAGATTCCTCCATCGGAACTCGACGAAATTTTTGCAGGGTTGTTGTAGACTTAATTCCGCATAATTCCACCGAAGTAATCGTTTAAGCGACACTCGAGGAGGTGGTGGCGGCGGATACAAGTTTGTTGTCCAGAAAAATAGCACGGTCGCCTAAGGGCAATGTTGACGTTGAGCCCCCGAGCTCCATGGACGACTCCTCCATGATCTTGATAGAGATCGGAGTTGGTGTTGATGAAGGCCTTCATACGAACATGACGATCAGAGGTAGAGCGCAGTCCTCGATCAAGCCAAGGTGACCAGTCGAGCTGGTGACGAAGAAGCCGACGTCGCAGTTGACCTGCAGTCGAGCCATTGATCCTTTCGCCGATCACACAGCGGAACTCTCAATGAAAGCACCAATGTCGGTGTCAAAACCGGCGGATCTCGGGTAGGGGGTCCCAAGCAGTGCGTCTTAGGAGCAATGGTAACAGGAGGCAAGGGACACAATGTTTACCCAGGTTCGGGCCCTCTCGATGGAGGTAAAACCCTACTCCTGCTTGATTAATATTGATGATATGGGTAGTACAAGAGTTGATCTACCACGAGATCAGAGAGGCTAAACCCTAGAAGCTAGCCTATGGTATGATTGGTGTTGTATATGTCTATCGACTAGCCTGGCCCCGGTTTATATAATGCACCAGAGGCCTAGGATAACAGGAGTCCTAGCCGAATACGCCGGTGGGGGAGGAGTCTTTGTCTTGATCGCCAAGTCTTGTGGATTCTTCCTTGTATGCGGCAGCTGTCCGGACTGGCCCATGAGTATACGACCATGGGGTCCTCGGCCCAATCCAACTGATCGGGAGACAAAGCGTTGAGTACCCCCTAGTCCAGGACACCGTCAAGGACCAAGGCCACTATAAATAGGAGTTAGCCACCACCATAGAGGGGGGGGGCAGAGGGATCGGATCCATTCTCATCCGACCACCTCATTAGCTCACCCGAGCTCCAGAACACCTCACCTCCTGAGGCTTGTTCATCCACTGTACTAGTTCATCCTCAGCCCCTCGAGGCAATCCACCAAAACGCTAGAGTAGGGTATTACACCGCAAGGTGGCCCGAACCAGGATAAACTATTGTGTCTCTCTATCGCTTTGAGCTCGACATGCTAGGCCTGAGGATCGCGAGCAGGCAGGCTGGGTAGGTTGAGATCTCCGCACGCACCCGAGAGTTCACGTATCAAGGGTTTGCAGAACCCGAAATCTGACAAATTTTACTTCTCATATAGTAGTGCATGTATACTAAAAGTAACAATGATGTTATGCTCGAATGTTTCTTAGATAGTGGATGAAAGTCATGCTATAATAGCTATGTCTTACGGGGCGCCGACTAGAGCCAAACACATCGTTCTACCCCTGACCCCTTCCGTTAGCCCTCCCCGCGGGCGATCCGGGAGGGTGCCGCCACCTAGGGTTCCCTTACCTGCTGCCACCTCCCTCGCTGTTGCCGACAAGAGCCATGGGGGCAAAGCCCTTGTGGTGCTGGTGGCAATGGGCATCTCATCTGTTGGCGTGAGGGTCGGCCAGCGACGCCAAAGTATCCGGAGTAGGTTGATGAAGAGATGATGAAGCCCCCGGTCCAGCGATGCAGGTCGTGACGTGGTCGATGCCGGCTTGATGAAGTGACCGTGTGGCGATGCAGGTGTGCTCGCTCCGTGTAATCCGTGGGGCGGCGATGTTGGTGATGATTTATCCTTCACGATGCCGAACTATTGTTCGGCTGGCCGAGATGATGATCCGAAGAAATTGAGCTCGGCTCAACAAAGCGACGACGTGTCTAACACAGGTCAGCCGCCGTGGAGTGATGTTGTCGGGCTGGTTTGACACCGACGCGACGGTGAAGTTCGTATTGCAAGAATACTTTTAATACTACTGGGATGTGTTTGAGAATAAAACACAACACCCCATACAAAAACTTCCTTCAAAAAGGATGTCCGAGATCCCGTTCACAAAGAAAATGAATTCGGGTCGGATTCGTTCTCGCGCAGAAAACGGATCCAAAAAGTGATGCACTAATCAGAAGTTTCCCGAGTTTGGACGGTCGGATCGAGCTGAATTTGGCAGGTGGTAGATATGGGAATTCCGCAGCAAATCAACGGTTGGATCCTCCAAAGGACATCCAAGCTAGATGCTGGATACCACGCCCTAAACTCTTCTGGATTCTCGTCCAAATTCAACAGGGCTCCGGTATATCGGAGATTGCCGGAGATTCCTCCATCGGAACTCGACTAAATTTTTGCAGGGTTGTTGTAGACTTAATTCCGCATAATTCCACCAAAGTAATCGTTTAAGCGACACTCGAGGAGGTGGTGGTGGCGGATACAAGTTTGTTGTCCAGAAAAATAGCACGGTCGCCTGAGGGCAATGTTGACGTTGAGCCCCCGAGCTCCATGGACGACTCCTCCATGATCTTGATAGAGATCGGAGTTGGTGTTGATGAAGGCCTTCATACGAACATGACGATCAGAGGTAGGGCACAGTCCTCGGTCTAGCCAAGGTGACCAGTCGAGCTGGCGACGAAGAAGCCGACGTCGCAGTTGACCTGCAGTCGAGCCATTGATCCTTTCGCCGATCACACAGCGGAACTCTCAATGAAAGCACCAATGTCGGTGTCAAAACCGGCGGATCTCGGGTAGGGGGTCCCAAGCAGTGCGTCTTAGGAGCAATGGTAACAGGAGGCAAGGGACACAATGTTTACCCAGGATCGGGCCCTCTCGATGGAGGTAAAACCCTACTCCTGCTTGATTAATATTGATGATATGGGTAGTACAAGAGTTGATCTACCACGAGATCAGAGAGGCTAAACCCTAGAAGCTAGCCTATGGTATGATTGGTGTTGTATATGTCTATCGACTAGCCTGGCCCCGGTTTATATAATGCACCAGAGGCCTAGGATAACAGGAGTCCTAGCCGAATACGCCGGTGGGGGAGGAGTCCTTGTCTTGATCGCCAAGTCTTGTGGATTCTTCCTTGTATGCGGCAGCTGTCCGGACTGGCCCATGAGTATACGGCCATGGGGGTCCTCGGCCCAATCCAACTGATCGGGAGACAAAGCGTTGAGTACCCCCTAGTCCAGGACACCGTCAAGGACCAAGGCCACTATAAATAGGAGTTAGCCACCACCATAGAGGGGGGGGGGCAGAGGGATCGGATCCATTCTCATCCAACCACCTCATTAGCTCACCCGAGCTCCAGAACACCTCACCTCCTGAGGCTTGTTCATCCACTGTACTAGTTCATCCTCAGCCCCTCGAGGCAATCCACCAAAACGCTAGAGTAGGGTATTACACCGCAAGGTGGCCCGAACCAGGATAAACTATTGTGTCTCTCTATCGCTTTGAGCTCGACGTCCTAGGCCTGAGGATCGCGAGCAGGCAGGCTGGGTAGGTTGAGATCTCCGCACGCACCCGAGAGTTCACGTATCAAGGGTTTGCAGAACCCGAAATCTGACAAATTTTACTTCTCATATAGTAGTGCATGTATACTAAAAGTAACAATGATGTTATGCTCGAATGTTTCTTAGATAGTGGATGAAAGTCATGCTATAATAGCTATGTCTTACGGGGTGCAGACTAGAGCCAAACACATCGTTCTACCCTTGACCCCTTCCGTTAGCCCTCCCCGCGGGTGATCCGGGAGGGTGCCGCCACCTAGGGTTCCCTTCCCTGCTGCCACCTCCCTCGCTGTTGCCGACAAGAGCCATGGGGACAAAGCCCTTGTGGTGCTGGTGGCAACGGGCATCTCATCTGTTGGCGTGAGGGTCGGCTGCAGGGCCTCCTCTCTTATGTATGGTCGAGCATTGCGACACCCTCTTACCTCGGCCCTCCACTACGAGCTCGGTTGCAGGCATCCCCATGGCATGGTGGCTCAGGTGTGCCCCCGGAGTGGATGCTGGCCTTCATGGCTGGAATGCCCAGATCCAATCTGGGATGACGACAGTTGGGTTGGGGGTGGACGGCGGCCCCGCGGGACAATGGTGGTGTCACACCTATTTTGGTTGCACATTGGCCAGGGCATGGAGGAGCTATGTGATGTGGCGATTTGGCCCTAACGATCTTCATCTGCCGTGGTGTCTACTGTTGTATGTTGATCTCTTTTGATTTGGCCGCTGGCAAGTTCTGATCTTCACCGTCAGAGATATATACAAATTGGTGTACGTCGCCCCTGAATATTTAGATCAGAAAGGCTCAAGAGGGTGCGACGCGAAGCTTTGCTTTCTTATCGGAGTCAAGAGGGTGCGACACGAAGCATCACTTTCTTATCGGAGTCATGACGGCTACGACTGGAAGTATTGAAGCGTTGGTGGAAAGCTGTACTGGCTGGGATGAAGACTGTGTGCTAGGTGTTTGGCGACTTGGAACAGCGGCCTCGGCAAGCGAGGGCGGCAACACCGAGTCTCGATTCCCAGGGTGAAATCCCAAGGTCTGGCCTTGATTGGTTGTACCTTGCAATGGCCTTGTAAGGCATTGTTTTTTGGTGAACTTGGACTTCTTCCAGGGTGGAAACTCAAGATCTTCGATCGGGCAACGACAATGCTTGTGCGTTGTTTCCTTCTCGGAGGCGTTGCTTTCGGAGAACCTTTTTTGTATGTCGGGTGTTGTCTTCGATGGTGGTTAGAGTGTTGTGATATGTCCATTTTACATCATGTTTACCTACGGTTATTTATATTGTTTTTATGCATAATAATGCTTTTCGGAGTAACTCTAATACCTTTTCTCTCATAATATGCAGGGTTCGCACAAAGAGGGAGAATTCTGGTAGCTGGAAATTGCTACCTCTTGAGCACTGCGTTGGATTTCCCCGAAGAGGAGAGGATGATGCAGCAAAGTAGCGTAAGTATTTCCCTCAGTTTTTGAGAACCAAGGTATCAATCCAGTAGGAGACCACACACAAGTCCCTCGTACCTACACAAAACGATAGCAACTCACAACCAACGCTTAGGGGTTGTCAATCCCTTCACGGTCACTTACGAGAGTGAGATCTGATAGAGATGATAAATAATATTTTTGGTATTTTTGATAGGTAGATGCAAAGTAAAAAGTAAAAGGCAAAGTAAAAAACAAAGCAAGTAAATAAAGTGATAGAGATTGATATGATGAGAATAGACCCGGGGGCCATAGGTTTCACTAGTGGCTTCTCTCAAGAGCATAAGTATTCTACGGTGGGTGAACAAATTACTGTTGAGCAATTGACAGAATTGAGCATAGTTATGAGTATATCTAGGCAATGATCATGTATATAGGCATCACGTCCAAAACAAGTAGATCGAAATGATTCTACATCAACTACTATTACTCCACTCATCGACCGCTATCCAGCATGCATCTAGAGTATTAAGTAAAAACAGAGTAACGCTTTAAGCAAGATGACATGATGTAGAGGGATAAATTCATGCAATATGATAAAAACCCCATCTTGTTATCCTCGATGGCAACAATACAATACGTGCCTTGCAACTCTTTCTGTCACTAAGTAAGGACACTGCAAGATTGAACCCAAAGCTAAGCACTTCTCCCATTGCAAAACTACCAATCTAGTTGGCCAAACCAAAAAGGATAATTCGAAGAGACTTGCAAAGATAACTCAATCATACATAAAATAATTAAGAGAAGAATCAAATATTTTCCATGGATAATATTGGATCATATACCCACAATTCATCGGTCTCAACAAACACACTGCAAAAAGAAGATTACATTGAATAGATCTCCACGAGAGAGGGGGAGAACATTGTATTGAGATCCAAAAAGAGAGAAGAAGCCATCTAGCTACTAGCTATGGACCCGAAGGTCTGAAGTAAACTACTCACACTTCATCGGAGGGGCTATGGTGTTGATGTATAAGCCCTCCGTGGTGGATGCCCCCTCCGGTGGAGCTCCGGAACAGGCCCCAAGATGGGATCTCGTGGATACAGAAGGTTGCGGCGGTGGAATTAGGTTTTTGGCTCCTGTTCTGATCGTTCGGGGATACGCAGGTATATATAGGAGGAAGGATTACGTTGGTGGAGCGTCAAGGGGCCCACGAGGTAGGGGGGCGCGCCTAGGGGGGGCTCCCTCCACCCTCGTGACCGCCTCTGGCACTTCTTGGAGTAGGGTCCAAGTCTCCTGGATCATGTTCGGTTGGAAAATCACGTTCCCGAAGGTTTCATTCCGTTTGGACTCCGTTTGATATTCCGTTTCTTCGAAACACTGAAATAGGCAAAAAATAGCAATTCTGGGGTGGGCCTCCGGTTAATAGGTTAGTCCCAAAAATAATATAAAAGTGGAAAATAAAGCCCAATATAGTCCAAAACAGTAGATAAAGTAGCATGGAGCAATCAAAAATTATAGATACGTTGGAGACGTATCAAGCATCCCCAAGCTTAATTCCTGCTCGTCCTCGAGTAGGTGAATGATAAAAAAGAATTTTTGATGCGGGGTGATACTTTGGCATAATTTCAATGTAAATCTTCTTAATTGTGATATGAATATTCAGATCCAAAAGATTCAAGACAAAAGTTCATATTGACACAAAAATAATAATACTTCAAGCATACTAATCAAAGCAATCATGTCTTCTCAAAATAACATGGCAAAAGAAAGTTCATTCCTACAAAATCATATAGTTAGGCTATGCTTCATTTTCGTCACACAAAGATGTTCCCAACTTCTATACCCCTGATGACAAGCCAAGCAATTGTTTCATACTTAAATAATCTCAAACTTTTTCAACCTTCACGCAATACATGAGCGTGAGCCATGGATATAGCACTATGGGTGGAATAGATTATGATGATGGGGATTGTGTGGAGAAGACAAAAAAGGAGAAAGTCTCACATTGACGAGGCTAATAAACGGGCTATGGAGATGCCCATCAATTGATGTCAACGTGAGGAGTAGGGATTGCCATGCAACGGATGCACTAGAGCTATGAATGCTCAACAAAAGAAAACTAGTGGGTGTGCATCCAACTTGCTTGCTCACGAAGACCTAGGGCATTTGAGGAAGCCCATCGTAGGAATATAAAAGCCAAGTTCTATGATGAAAAATTCCCACTAGTATGAAAAGACAACTTATGAGACTCGCTACATGAGGAACAAGGTGCTACTTTGAAGCACAATATATGAGACTCACTACATGAAGAACAAGGTGCTACTTTGAAGCACAAGTGTGGAAAAAGAGATAGTAGCATTGCCCTTTTCTTTTTTTTCTTTTTTTCGGGCCTTCCTTTTTTTTTTGGCCTTTCTCTTTTTTTGGGCAATGCTCTAATAATGATGATCATCACACTTCTATTGATTACAACATAAGGATTACAAGTCGAAACTAGAACAAGATATGACTCTATATGAATGCCTCCGGCGGTGTATCGGGATGGTGCAATGAATCAAGGGTGACATGTATGGAAAATAATGCATGGTGGCTTTGCTACAAATACGATGTCGACTACATGGTCATGCAATGGCAATATGACAAAAGTAATGTATGTCATGATGATGATGATGGTGGAAGTTGCATGGCAATATATCTCGGAATGGCTATGGAAATGCCATGATAGGTAGGTATGGTGGCTGTTTTGAGGAAGATATAAGGAGGTTTATGTGTGATAGAGCAAATCGTATCACGGGGTTTGGATGCACCGGCGAAGTTTGCACCAACTCTCAAGGTGAGAAAGGGCAATGCACGGTACCGAAGAGGCTAGCAAAGGCGGAAAGGTGAGAGTGCGTATAATCCATGGACTCAACATTAGTCAAAAGAACTCATATACTTATTGCAAAAATTTAGAAGTCATCAAAAATCAAGTACTACGCGCATGCTCCTAGGGGGATAGATTGGTAGGAAAAGACCATCGCTCGTCCCCGACCGCCACTCATAAGGATGCACAAGCCAGGTACACTTCATGTTTCAAATTTGTTACACAACTTTAACCATACGTGCATGCTACGGGACTTGCAAAATTCAACACAAGTATTTCTCAAATTCATAATCACCCAACTAGCACGACTTTGATATTATCACCTCCATATCTCAAAACAATTATCAAGCATCAAACTTATCTTAGTATTCAACGCACTGAAAAGAAAGTTTCACATATCTTGAACACCAAGTATATTAACATTAAGCAAATTACCATGCTATTAACGACTCTCAAAATAATGTAAGTGAAGCATGAGAGATCAATAGTTTCTTTAAAACAAATCCACCACCGTGCTCTAAAAGATATAAGTGAAGCACTAGAGCAAAAATTATCACACTCAAAAGATATAAGTGAAGTACTATGAGCAAAACTATCAAGCTCAAAAGATATAAGTGAAGCACATAGAGTATTCTAACAAATTCCAAATCATATATGGCTCTCTCAAAAGATGTGTACAGCAAGGATGATTGTGGTAAACTAACAAGCAAAGACACAAATAATACAAGACGCTCCAAGCAAAACACACATCATGTGGTGAATAAAAATATAGCTCCAAGTAAATTACCGATGGAAGTGGACAAAAGAGGGGATGCCTTCCGGGGCATCCCCAAGCTTTGACTTTTTGGTGTCCTTGGATTATGTTGGGGGTTCCATGGGCATCCCCAAGCTTAGGCTCTTTCCACTCCTTGTTCCATAATCCATCAAAAGAATTCACCCAAAACTTGAAAACTTCACAACACAAAACTCAACAGAAATCTCGTGAGCTCCGTTAGAGAAAGAAAACAAAAGACTACTTCAAGGTACTGTAATGAACTCATTATTTATTTATATTGGTGTTAAACCTACTGTATTCCAACTTCTCTATGGATTATAAACTATTTTACTAGCCATAGATTCATCAAAATAAGCAAACAACACACGAAAAACAGAATCTGTCAAAAACAGAACAGTCTGTAGCAATCCGTAACTAACGCAAACTTCTGGAACTCTAAAAATTCTACCAAAATAGGAAGTCCTGGACAATTTGTTTATTGAACAGCAGCGAAAAGAATCAACGCAAAAGCACGTTCCTGTGATTTAAACAAATTCTATTCGTGTGCGCAAAGTTTCTGTTTTTCAGCAGAATCAAATCAACTATCACCGTAGGTTATCCTATAGGTTCTACTTGGCACAAACACTAATTAAAAGATAAAACCACATCTAAACAGAAGGTAGATGGATTATTTATTCCTAAACAGAAGCAAAAACAAAAAACACAAAATAAAATTGGGTTGCCTCCCAACAAGCGCTATCGTTTAACGCCGCGAGCTAGGCATTGATAATTTTAATGATGCTCACAAGAAAGACAAGAATTGAAGCGTAAAGAGAGCATCATGAAACACGTGACAAACACATCTAAGTCTAACATACTTCCTATGCATAGGCATATTATAAGCAAACAAATTTGCAAGGCAAACAAAAACTAGCATATGCAAGGAATAAGAAAGAGACGATAGTAATCTCAACAAGACGAGAGGTAATTTAGGAACATGAAAATTTCTACAACCATATTTTCCTCTCTCATAATAATTACATGTAGGATCATAAGCAAATTCAACAAAATAGCTATCACATAACATATTTTCAACACGATCCACATGCATGCAAAGTTGACATTCTTCCAAGATAGTGGGAATAACATTAGCTAGAGTCATGACCTTTCCGAACCCACTTTTATCAAAAATATCATAAGATTGAACATACTCCAAAAATGTGGGATCTAAAGTTGACACTCTTCCAAACCCACTTTCAATATTAGTGCAAACATTATTATTAATCTCATATTCATCATGGGGCTTAAATAAATTTTCAAGGTTGTAAGAAGAATCACCCCAATCATGATCATTGAAACAAGTAGTAGACATAGAAAAACTAGCATCCCCAAGCTTAGGGTTTTGCATATTATTAGCACAATTTACATAAAGAGAATTTATAGGAAAATCATTGAAATCATGCTTTTTATTCAAGGAGTTATCGTGAATCTCTTCATAAATTTCTTCATCATAATTTTCAGATTCACGAATTTCAAGCAAAACCTCATAAACATAATCTAGTGCACTCAACTCACTAGCAATAGGTTCAACATAATTGGATCTTGTAAAGAGATTAGCAAGTGGATGAGGATCCATAAACTTTTAGCAAGCGAAGATGCAAGCAAAAAGGAAGGTACATGGAGACACAAGATCGAACGGAAGAGGGGCGAATAAAACGGCAAGGGTGAAGTGGGGGAGAGGAAAACAAGAGGCAAATGGGAAATAATTTAATGCGAGAGATAGGGATTGCGATGGGTACTTGGTATTGTTGACTTGCTTGCGTGAGCCTCCCCAGCAACGGCGCCAGAAATTCTTCTTGCTACCTCTTGAGCACTGCGTTGGATTTCCCCAAAGAGGAGAGGATGATGCGGCAAAGTAGCGTAAGTATTTCCCTCAGTTTTTGAGAACCAACGTATCAATCCAGTAGGAGACCACGCACAAGTCCCTCGTACCTAAACAAAACGATAGCAACCCGCAACCAACACTTAGGGGTTGTCAATCCCTTCACGGTCACTTACGAGAGTGAGATCTGATAGAGTTGATAAATAATATTTTTGGTATTTTTGATAGATAGATGCAAAGTAAAAAGTAAAAGGCAAAGTAAAAACAAAGCAAGTAAATAAAGTGATAGAGATTGATATGATGAGAATAGACCCGGGGGCCATAGGTTTCACTAGTGGCTTCTCTCAAGAGCATAAGTATTCTATGATGGGTGAACAAATTACTGTTTAGCAATTGACAGAATTGAGCATAGTTATGAGTATATCTAGGCAATGATCATGTATATAGGCATCACGTCCAAAACAAGTAGAACGAAACGATTCTACATCTACTACTATTACTCCACTCATCGACCGCTATCCAGCATGCATCTAGAGTATTAATTGAAAACAGAGTAACGCTTTAAGCAAGATGACATGATGTAGAAGGATAAATTCATGCAATATGATAAAAACCCCATCTTGTTATCCTCGATGGCAACAATACAATACGTTCCTTGCAACTCTTTCTGTCACTAAGTAAGGACACCGCAAGATTGAACCCAAAGCTAAGCACTTCTCCCATTGCAAAACTACCAATCTAGTTGGCCAAACCAAAAAGGATAATTCGAAGAGACTTGTAAAGATAACTCAATCATACATAAAAGAATTCAGAGAAGAATCAAATATTTTCCATAGATAATACTGGATCATAAACCCACAATTCATCGGTCTCAACAAACACACCGCAAAAAGAAGATTACATCTAATAGATCTCCACGAGAGAGGGGGAGAACATTGTATTGAGATCCAAAAAGAGAGAAGAAGCCATCTAGCTACTAGCTATGGACCCGAAGGTCTGAAGTAAACTACTCACACTTCATCGGAGGGGCTATGGTGTTGATGTAGAAGCCCTCCGTGGTGGATGCCCCCTCCGGCGGAGCTCCGGAACAGGCCCCAAGATGGGATCTCGTGGATACAGAAGGTTGTGGCGGTGGAATTTGGTTTTTGGCCCCTGTTCTGATTGTTCGGGGATACGTAGGTATATATAGGAGGAAGGAGTATGTCGGTGGAGTGTCAGGGGGCCCACAAGGTAGGGGGGCGCCCAGGGGGGCGCCCTCCACCCTCGTGACCGCCTCTGGCACTTCTTGGAGTAGGGTCCAAGTCTCCTGGATCACGTTCGGTTGGAAAATCATGTTCCCGAAGGTTTCATTCCGTTTGTACTCCGTTTGATATTCCGTTTCTTTGAAACACTGAAATAGGCAAAAAACAACAATTCTGGGCTGGGCCTCCGGTTAATAGGTTAGTCCCAAAAATAATATAAAAGTGGAAAATAAAGCCGACTATAGTCCAAAACAGTAGATAAAGTAGCATGGAGGAATCAAAAATTATAGATACGTTGGAGACGTATCAGAAATCTGGACGTGAAAAAGCTACATCAGGCCACCTATTCTGCACAACTACAAATGAGCTGAAACTTCACGAGGAATTTTTATGGAATAAATCAGAAATAATGGAGCAAATAACTGCCGGAGGGGGGCCACCTGGTGAGCACAAGACACCAGGGCGCGCCCTGGTGGGTTGTGCTCAGCCAAGCCCACCTCCGGTGCCCCTCTTCTGGTATGTAAGTCATTTTGACCTAGAAAAAAATGAGGAGAGGACTTTCAGGACGAAGCGCCGCCGTCTCGAGGAGGAACTTGGGTAGGAGCACTTTTGCCCTCCGGCGGAGCGATTCCGCCGGGGGAACTTCCCTCCCAGAGGGGGAAATCATCATCATCATCATCACCAACAACTCTCCCATCTTGGGGAGGACAATCTCCACATCTTCAACAGTACCATCTCCTCTCAAACCCTAGTTCATCTCTTGTGTTCAATCTTTGTACCGGAACTATAGATTGGTGCTTGTGGGTGACTAGTAGTGTTGATTACATCTTGTAGTTGATTACTATATGGTTTATCTGGTGGAAGACTATATGTTCAGATACATTACGCTATTTAATACCCCTCTGATCTTGAGCATGATTATCATTTGTGAGTAGTTACTTCTATTCTTGAGGTTACGGGAGAAATCTTGTTGCAAGTAATCATGTCAATTTTATATGTGTTCGATATTTTGATGGCATGTATGTTGTGATTACCTTAGTGGTGTCATGTGAACGTCGACTACATGACACTTCACCATACTTGGGACTAAGGCAATGAATTGTGGATTAGTTATTAGATGATGGGTTGCGAGAGTGACAGAAGCTTAAACCCTAGTTTATGCTTTTCCGTAAGGGGATGATTTTGATCCAAAAGTTTAATGCTATGGTTAGAATTTATTCTTAATACTTTTTTCGTAGTTGTGGATGCTTGCGAGGGGGTCAATCATAAGTAGGAGGTTTGTTCAAGTAAGGACAACATCTAAGCACCGGTCCACCCACATATCAAATTATCAAAGTAGCGAGCACAAATCAAACCAACATGATGAAAGTGACTAGATGAAATTCCCGTGTGCCCTCAAGAACACTTTGCTTATCACAAGAGACCGTTTTGGCCTGTACTTTGCCTCAAAAGGATTGAGATACCTTGATGCAGTCTTGTTACCGTTACCTTTACTTGCTCATTACAAATTACCTTGCTATCAAACTACTCGTTACTTATAATTTCAGTGCTTGCAGACATTACCTTGCCGAAAACCGCTTGTCATTTCCTTCTGCTCCTCGTTGGGTTTGACACTCTTACTTATCGAAAGGACTACGATTGATCCCCTATACTTGTGGGTCATCAAGGCTCTTTTCTGGCACCGTTGCCGGGGAGTGAAGTGCTCTTGGTAAGTGGAAAACGGTAAGGAAAAATTATTACTACATGCTGAAATTTATTGTCACTTGTTACTATGGAGAACAATCCTTTGAGGGGTTTGTTCGCGGTATCTTCACCTCAACCGGAACCACAATTAGTTACCCCTCAACCTACTGCACCTACTGAAAATACTGAATATGAAATTCCTTCGAGTATGATAGAACAACTGCTAGCTAATCCTTATGCAGTAGATGGAACCGAACATCCTGATATGTACTTAATATATGTGGATGAAATTTGTGGATTGTTTAAGCTTGCAGGTTTACCCAGAGATGAAGGTTTTCCCTTTATCTTTGAAGGGAAAATCATTGGCATGGTATAGGCTTTGCGATGATATTGTTTCTTGGACTTGGAATCGGTTGAAATTGGAATTCCATCCGAAATTTTATCCTATGCATCTAGTTCATCGTGATCAGAATTATATATATAATTTTTGGCCTCGTGAAGGAGAACGTATCGCTCTAGCTTGGGGGAGGCTTAAGTCAATGTTATATTCATGCCCAAATCATGAGCTCTCAAGAGAAATTATTATTCAGAATTTTTATGCTCGGCTTTCTCATAATGATCGATCCATGCTCGATACTTCTTATACTGGTTCCTTTATGAAGAAGACTATTAAACGCAACTCTGAAGGTTGGGAACTCGACGAAGGTAAAGAGTTAGGTTAAGCTTGAGTTTGATTGTGTTAAATCCTTTATGAATACCGATGCTTTTCAAAAGTTTAGCACTAAATATGGACTAGACTCTGAGATAGTAGCCTCCTTTTGTGAATCTTTTGCTACTCATGTTGATCTCCCTAAGGAGAAGTGGTTTGAATATCACCCACCTATTAAAGAAGAAGTTAAAGAACCGGTAATAGCTAAAGATGAAACTATTATTTATAATGTTGATCCAGTTGTTCCTACTGCTTACATCAAGAAACCACCTTTCCAAGTTAGGATGAAGGAACATGCTAAGGTTTCAACTATGGTCAATAAAAGTTATATTAGAGCACCTAAACCAACTGAAAAAATCAAGGTAGAACCTAGTGTTGCCATGGTTAAAGATCTCTTGGTAGATAATGTTGATGGGCATGTTATTTACTTCGTTGGTGAAGCTGCTAAAATTGCCAAACCCGATGGGAAAGATAAACATAGACCTGTTGTTGGAATGCCCGTTCTCTCAGTTAAAATAGGAGATCACTGTTATCATGGTTTATGTGACATAGGTGCTAGCGTGAGTGCTATTCCTTTTTACTTATATTAAGAAATTATGAATGATATAGCACCCGCTGAGATAGAAGACATAGATGTTACTATTAAACTTGCTAACAGAGACACCATCACACCACTTGGATTGTTAGAGATGTTGAAGTCTTGTGTGGGAAAATAAAATACCCTACTGATTTTCTTGTTCTTGGTTCCCCACAGGATGACTTTTTTCCCATTATCTTTGCTAGACCTTTCTTGAACACCGTTAATGCTAAAATAGACCGTGGGAAACAAACTATCGATGTTAGTTTTGGTGATGAGTCTCATGAGTTTAATTTTTCCAAGTTTGGTAGAAAGCATCATAAGAAATAATTGCCTAGTAAGGATGAAATAATTTGCCTTGCTTCTATTGTTGTGCCTCCTACTGATCCTTTAGAACAATATCTGCTAGACCATGAAAATGATATGCATATGCACGAAAGAAACGAAATAGATAGAATCTTGTTCGAACAACAACCTCTGCTTAAGCATAGTTTGCCTATTGAAACTCTAGGAGGTCCTCCTCCACCTAAAGGTGATCCTGTGTTTGAATTAAAACAATTGCCAGACACTCTGAAATATGCTTATCTTGATGAGAAGAAGATATATCCCATTATTATTAGTGCTAACCTTTCAGAATATGAAGAAGAAAGATTATTGAAAGTTCTAAGGAAGCACCGAGCTGCTATTGGATATACTCTTGATGATCTTAGGGGCATCAGTCCCACTCTACTTTAGCACAAGATTAATATTGAACCTGATGCTAAACCCGTTCTTGATCACCAACGTCGGTTGAATCCGAAGATGAAAGAAGTGGTAAGGACGGAAATATTAAAACTTCTGGAAGCATGTATAATCTATCCTATAGCTGATAGTAGATGGGTAAGTCCTATCCATTGTGTCCCTAAGAAAGGAGGTATTACTGTTGTTCCCAATGATAAGAATGAACTTATTCCACAAAGAATTGTTACACAGGCTATATAATGGTGATTGATTTTAGAAAATTAACCAAAGCAACTAGAAAGGATCATTACCCTCTGCTTTTTATTGATTAAATGCTAGAAGGATTATCTAAGCACACACATTTCTGCTTCCTTGATGAATATTCTGATTTTTCGCAAATACCTGTTTCTCAACCTGATCAAGAAAAGACCACTTTTACTTGCCCTTTTGGAACTTATGCTTATAGACGTATGCCTTTTGGTTTATGCAATGCACCTACTACCTTTCAAAGATGTATGACTGCTATATTCTCTGAATTTTCTGAAAAGATTGTTGAGATTTCCATGGATGACTTTTTCCATTCATGGGAAGTCTTTTGATGATTGTTTAAGCAATCTTGATCGAGTTTTGCATGTGAGAAAACGAATCTTGTCTTGAATTGGGAGAAGTGCCACTTTATGGTTAACGAAGGTATTGTTTTGGGCCATAAAATTTCTGAAAGAGGTATTGAGGTGGACAAAGCTAAGGTTGATGCAATTGAGAAAATGCCATGTCCTAAAGATATTAAAGGTATCCGTAGTTTCCTAGGTCATGCTAGTTTCTATAGGAGATTTACCAAAGACTTTTCTAAAATTTCTAGGCCTCTTACAAATCTTTTGCAAAAGGATATTCCTTTTTTTAATGATGATTGTTTAGAAGCCTTCAAAACACTCAAGAAAGCCTTAATTTCTGCAACTATTGTTCAACCACCTGATTGGAATTTGCCTTTTGAAATTATGTGTGATGCCTGTGATTATGCTGTTGATGCTGTTCTAGGACAAAGAGTTGATAAGAAATTAAATGTTATCCATTATGCTAATAAAACTCTAGACAATGCACAAAGAAATTATGCTACTACCGAAAAAGAATTTTTAGCAGTTGTGTTTGCTTGTGATAAATTTAGACCATATATTGTAGATTCAAAAGTAATTGTTCACACCGATCATGCTGCCATAAAATATCTTATGGAAAAGAAAGATGCCAAACCTAGGCTTATTCGGTGGGTTCTCTTGCTACAAGAATTTAATTTGCATATCACTTATAGAAAAGGAGCGGAGAACCCCGTTGCTGAAAACTTGTCTAGGCTTGAAAATGTTCTTGATGACCTACAACCTATTAATGATAGTTTTTCGGATGAGTAGTTACCTACAATAAATGTTTCTAATAGCACCCCTTGAAATGCTGACTATGCTAATTATATTGTTGCTAAATACATTCCCCCTAGCTTTACATACCAACAAAAGAAAAAAATTCTTCTATGATTTACATTACTTTTGGGATGACCCACATTTTTATAAAGAAGGAGTAGATGGTATTATTAGACGTTGTGTACCTGAGCATGAACATGGACAAATCCTACAGAAATGTCACTCTGAAGCTTATGGAGGACATCATGCAGGAGATAGAACTACTCACAAGGTATTGCAATCTGGGTTTTATTGGCCTACTCTCTTCAAGGATGCCCGTAAGTTTGTTTTATCTTGTGATGAATGTCAAAGAATAGGTAATATCGGTAAGCGTCAAGAAATGCTTATGAATTATTCACTTGTTGTAGAACCATTTGATGTTTGGGGATTTGATTTCATGGGACCTTTTCCTTCCTCTAATGGGTATACTCATATTTTGGTTGATGTTGATTATGTTACTAAGTGGGTAGAAGCTATTCCAACTAGTAGTGCTGATCACAACACCTCTATTAAAATGCTTAAGGAAGTTATTTTCCCAAGGTTTGGAGTCCCTAGATATTTAATGACTGATGGTGGTTCGCACTTTATTCATGGTGCTTTCCATAAAATGCTTGCCAAGTATGATGTTAACCATAGAATTGTATCACCCTATCATCCGTAGTCTAGTGGTCAAGTTGAACTTAGCAATAGAGAAATAAAATTAACCTTACAAAAGACTGTCAATAGGTCCCGGAAGAATTGGTCTAAGAAGTTAGATGATGCACTTTGGGCTTATAGAACAACATATAAAAATGCTATGGGTACGTCTCCTTATAAAATGGTTTATGGAAAAGCTTGTCATTTGCCTCTTGAGTTAGAACATAAAGCATATTGGGAAATTAAAGAACTCAACTATGATTTCAAACTTGCTGGTGAAAATAGGTTATTTGATATTATCTCATTAGATGAATGGAGAACCCAAGCTTATGAAAATGCCAAGTTATTTAAATAAAACATTAAAAGATGGCACGATAAAATTATCCAAAAGCGTGAGTTCAAAGTTGAAGAATTTGTTCTTTTGTACTACCCTCATTTCAGATTCTTCGCAGGAAAACTCCTCTCCAAATGGGAAGGACCCTATGTTATCGAGGAGGTTTATCGATCTGGAGCTATCAAAATGATAGATCCACTCGAAACCAAGCAAATCCATGGATCAAAATAAACAAAACATCATCAAACCAACCAATCACAAGAAAATTTGGGGGCTATTTTTGGTGGGATTTTCGGATTTAGGACGAAATCAACAAAATCAAGCTAGAAAAAGAGGGGTAGGGGCTCCAAAAACGTGATCAACGTGGCTCATGATACCAAGATGATGTAGGGCGGATCCCTATGGGGCCGATCTTTCACGTTTGAAGTGGATCCTACGGGGAACACAATGAGCGAGCGGAATAACACGGGGAAGAACACGGAGAGGAACGAGAGAAACTCAACCGACAAGTAATTGATCACACAAGGGCTAGATCACCAAACACATAAGGTAGCACAAGATTCAACATCAACAAAGGAAAGATACAAAGGTAGCCGTTCTTCTCCGAGAGGAGGTCTTGAATCCACGAGGGGATCTTCCCGTAAAGGGGTCTTGAATCCAAGTGGATCTTCTCCGAAGAGGCCGTGGTCTCTCACGAGGAGGAGATCCGATGAATGAGCGAGGCTCTATCTCACAAATGAGCTAAATCAATGCTAACCCTATCTAGGAGGAGGTGGAGGAGTATATATAGTCTAGGTCCATGAAGGGGTAAGTGGCTTTGGCCCAACACACGGGCGGACACACAGGCGTCGGACGTCCGACAGGTACCGGACGTCCGGAGGCTCGCGAGGGTCCGGTCGTCCTATGCATGTCGGACGTCCGGTGTTTTGGCTCTGGACAGGTGGGGTCGGACGTCCGGTCGGGGTCGGTCATCCGGGCGCTGGTGAGTGTCGGACGTCCAGTGTTGGGCGGTCGTCCGGGCGCTGTAGGTTGCCTCGGCTGCGATCGATCTGGCTGGTGGAGTCTCCAGGCGTCGGACGTCCGGAGATCATCGGTCGTCCGGTGGCTGTAGGATGTCCGAGCGCTGTAGCTTCCCAGCAGCTCTTCCTCTTGTTCCTCGTGCTTGGTGTCCTCGCCGTCTTGTCCAATGCTGATAGCTTTTCCATGGCCTTCTTCTTGGTTCCTGGACATGCATAGCACAGACGTTTGACGTAGTAGCCATGTCTCACATGTGGAAAGTGAAGGTTCATAGAGGAGCGAGTTCACCTTGTGTACAATGGTGTATCTTCGAGGTCTCATCATATGTCCTCTTGGGGTTTGGAGAGTAGTCGGAGTGTACATGGGGATGAATGTGGGATGCTCCGCATCAGCTCCCCCCCCCTTGGGAAACATCCGACCTCGGATCGTGATCCTCATCACCATGGAAACGGTTGTCGTAGACGGACTTGTAGTTGGACGAAGTTGAAGACATCGCGCAATCCAAGTAGTCCAAGGTGTCGCCGGAGTGATAGACATGCAAAAAGAGCAAACACAAGCAACACTCGGAAATACAATGGTTAGGGCACACAAAGTGTCCATCATGCAAGAGTGAGTCCGTGCGGCAAGATTGGTCGTGACAAAGCGCATGAAGCTTATCAAGATGATCTAGAATGAGATGCAAAACATTCATGGGAGGAAATGAAATCATTGTGCACACAAATGTGTTGTAAATATGATTAATGCAACCACGATGCAAAATGATGTCATAGTGAGACGGTTTGTCAATAGCATGAATATGGCAATGGATGCTCAACATGTGTATGTTATCATGCAATTGATGATGGACAATATGATCATGATGTATGAATATGCCATCAAGGTAGATCACAACAAATTTGCTAAGGAAGTGCACAAGCTCATATATCATGGATGACATGGAAATAGATGTAACAAGACAAGCATAATATGAGTCAATCCATGCATGGGGTGCAAACTTGCGGTGACTATGATATGTCCATCGAGCATGACATGTATGAGCACAATCAACAAATATGGTGGTGTTGGTGTACCAAAGCTCGATGTCTAGGCATGAGTGGAGTTCCGAAGGTGCATCCAATAAGTGCGAGAGCTCCTCAATGTGAAGGTCCATGTAGCCAATCTCCAATGCCGCTCCTCCGTTCACTAGATGTATCATGTAGAAAACAAGAAGGAAACAACAATGAAAGAGTGACCCATCCAATATGCGTATTTGAGGATGGCTCAAAGAGAAGGAGGTCACCTTTAGGAGTTTCTCAAGGATGATGGAGTCGTGCATCTTGTATGCCTTCACATAACCAATATGTCTCATGGTGGTACCGCCTTGTAAGTCCTTCAAAATGAAAGAACATGACAAACACTTGGAAAAACAAATTAGGTTTGTGCAAATGCAATACCTATCATTCGTGTGGTAAGATACCCAAAAAGTGTATGTATCATGCTCATCATAAGAAATGACAAGGGAGTATTGCATAGTATGGAGGCATATGATGCGAGAACAACCAAATGAAATAGACTCAATCAAACAAGCATGCAACACAAGTAAGGTGTCAAAGTCTCTAGGATTAATAAGCATAGGATGGTTGCACTCAATACAAGCGGATATGAAAGAGACAACTAATGGCCACAAGAGGCAATGATCAAGGTATATTATGTGAGAGGCATGAACATATACGTCATCAACCCAAGAAAGCGAGTAAGAGTGGAACATGGGTGATGCAACCAAGCAAGCAATCATAGCAATCAAGTCAAGCAAGCTAGTAGTGCGAAGATGCAACATACTAGGAGGAATCATGGCAAGCATGTCATTGGTGCAAATAGTGGGCATGAATAATTCACATGTCATAGCACAAGCATGAAAGCAAGATATGAGGAAAGTAGGTTCATGGTGTTGGCAAGAAGTCATATGTAAATAGCAATGTAACATTATGACTCTCCCAACACACGAATCAACAATAGCATGAGGCACATGATAAACATGGCAAAAGCAACAAGGATCTCCACCAAGCATGCAAATACACATAGGAGTATCATAATGGTGAATCATGGGTAGATGCAAACAAGGGTCACAATTGCATGGCAAAGGCATAGAAACAAAAATAACATGCAAAGTGAACACGATAGTATGGGCATAAGGTGACAAGTGGTAAATATCCCATAGCCGTGTGAGAGCCAGGTAGAAGAGATGCATGTAGTCCTTGCGCGAAGGGAACGGTGGTAAGGATAGTCCACGAGATCCCAAAGCATTGTTACTCTCAAGAGCTCGTTTCGTCAACTCTTGGGATTGATAGGTTGACGAGTATACATGAGTACCTACAAAAAACAAAGACAAAGAGAAAATTGTGTGTGCATGGTATATGTACACATCATCCATCAAGATGCGCACGTGCATGTGTCGGTCAGCACAAAATATCCAATGCTCAAATAAATGAGATGCGTGATATAGAAACATGTCATCCATCATGATAGGTTTGTTATTATGTATGACATAATGGCGACTCAAAGGATGTAATGCATCATGAGGTATTTCTAGAGCATTGTTATTCATGGAATGCATAAGGTGCACGCAATCGTGGGAATCATGTAAAGTATGGAATGCATCAAGATCTCCTAATATGTATGAGGAAACTATGGGGGTCTCCTCATGAGCAAGAGTAGAAACATCACGTGGAGAATATTGACAACATCCAAAACAATGCATATTTGGTTCAATGTGATCATGGCATGGCACAGTAGATGAATTGTGCAAATCATGTAAAGGAAGCATGGCAATATCATCACATGAAAAACAAAAGCCAATGACCATCATCTCGTCATCTATGCCATCAATGCAAATAGGATTGATTTTAATGGGGCATGCATAGTTACTATGTTGAGATTGTAATGATGCAATATGGGAGATCTCACTCATAGCATATGACAAGTTCAATGGGTTGTCAAAGATGATGTGACCAAAAGAATTTTCACATGATATCCTATGGAGCATAGCATCACAACTAGGCAACTCAACATGCTCATCATCATATTCATCATAAATAGGTAAGTCAAGGCATGAATAAGTCTCACTAGCATGAAGCATGGTAATAGGTGGGTCAACATCATGGGAGAAATCGATGTCAAGAGAGTCCACTAGTGGGACAAGAGAAGCACCATCACCTATGTTACCTTTGGAGCGTCGCTCATGTGTTGTAGGTGAGGTGTTGAAGATTGTCTCGTTGTCATCTTCATCTGGATGGAACCATGTGGGGGGTGCATCGTCGTCCAACATGGCCATCGGTGTCTCCATTGGAGGGATGGACTCGTCGAGGATAGGCATGTCGTCATGTAGGATACCTAGCACCAAAGAAGAAAACACACTAGGAGTAGAGGTTAAGTCGTTAGAAATCATAGTGGCCTCACATGCCGTGTCAACTACCTCACTCACTAAGTGTTGTGGCTCACTCACTCCCTCAAGGATGTTCTCACTCATATGGTTGGTGGAGTCACTCAAAGGGCGCTCAACCTCACATAGGATGTGTGGCATTCTCTCATGTGTGGGGCTAGTGGTGGTCACACTCATCCTCTCATAGGAAATGCTCTCAATGTCACATATGGTGGAGTCTCTCATGTCACTCATGTGGTGGTGGCTCTCCTCACATGACAAATGGGGCATCTCATCATATGTGGGTGTCAGAGAGATGTAGGTGCAAATGTCTCCATGCTCGACTCCTATCGCCGTGGTCGAAGGGGATGGCCCTTGCTTGACCTTCTTGTCACCATCTTGGTGTGGGAGGCCCATATGATGTGGCACCTCGTAGCTCGTCTCCATGACCAAAGGGAATTTCCCCTGCTCGGCCATCTTCCTTGAGGGGCTTCCAAAGATGGAAGTGTCGCCCTCGCTCGTAGGTAGTCGCCTTGGACTTGATGAAGTCGAAGTAGGCGTACTCGTGGGAAGTAGGCAAAGATGCCATATGTCCAAACGCGAAGATGCCTTGATAGCACTTGGCGAAGATGCCAAAGTGGCGGTGGTAGCCGTTGCACCATCTTGGTGGTGGTTGTCTCGCGGTCTTCTTTTGTGCTCTTGAAGCTTGGACTTGGCGTGAAGTAGGGCTTGTTGGGACTTGTGCACTTGCGCTTGTGGAGCATCTTCATGATGATGATGTCGTTGTCGTGCTTGAGCTCGTAGTAGATGTCGTTCATTGTCGTCGTGCACATAATGCTTGGAGGTGACTTGCCCTTCATGACGACATGGATCACGAACGTGATGATGGTCGCCATGTAGATGTGGACGAGGACGATTTGCACTTGCATCGCTTTCGCGCTCCGAAGACTTGTGTCTTGAATGTCACCGCCTTGAAGATGACGAAGGGGAAGAAGACTTGATCAAGGCTCTAATCTCCTCCATCCTTGCATCTTGCTCCTCTTTATGTGCGGAAAGCTTCTTGTCGATGTAGTCCCTTTTCCTTGCTTCGGAGCGATGAATGTCGATGGAGATGTTCTCGATGCGCTCTCGCAATCTTGATTGTGCACCTTGCATTTGTCGTTGTAGATCAAAGATGGACGCTTTGTTGATGTAGTTGTTCACACCGTCGTTGTTGTCGTAGACCGGAGATGAAATGCCTTGCCTATCCATCACAATACTCGAGCAAATATGAGTGGGAGAAAGAGAAGAACTTATACCAATGTACCTTGACCGATGTTGACAATGAATCAAGTTCACTCAAATGCGGGCAATGAAATAGCACTATTGGTACCAATTCTTGTCGGTTCTCACACCTACACAAGTAAAGCTTTGGGTGGAGCTCGGTGAGGATAGTGGCACAAAAATTTGATGCAAAATGTTAGCAAGAGTCAATAATGTTGAAAGAGATTCACAAATTCGCAAGTGAAACAAATGGACCAATAGCAAAGAATGGCACACGGAAACATACACACAGATAGATAAATGGGGTCGTGCAACCAAGGAATGAGCACACAATGTGGAATCCACAGAAAATGCTCGTGTTGCACAACTCAAGAGAGACGCTAGCATGATTGCTCTATAGGCGGATACGACACTTGTGCACAACCTATAAGATGCAAAATGGATAAACTTCTATCCCAAGTATGCTATGTCTGTATGGTTCCCGGCGTTTCTCTCAAGATGATCCAAGATGATCGGATATGACAATCTTATATGCAATGTGGTATGATGCTATGGCACTTGCTTACAAGCTTCTTTGCTCTCTTTCTTTTTCTTTGCTTAAAAGCTTATTCTTTTTTTTCTCTATGGCCACTTTTGCACAATGCACAAACCAAGATAGCAATTGTGTATATGCGGGAACAAACTTGTGACACAAGATATTATACCAATATGATATGGTATTGTATGCTATGGGAAGTATGATCACTAATGTGCACAAGTCACGTTGCCGGCAATACTCAAATGGCTAGTCTCGATAGGCAAGTAACGCAAAATGGGCTAGGGATTAACAATGCAATTTGCAAGGGGAATATATAATGGTGTTGTCGAGGTTACCGTCCTTTGCAATGATGAGTGGTGGTGTTCTTGATGTAGATACCAAGAAGATGGAGACTCGTCCCTAAGTAGATGAAACACCTTAGGAAACGGAAAAACCGCAAACTCAAAATCTCAAATGACAAATGTCAAATGGTGGTAGCGGAAAGCGGTGGTGATTTTGCACTAGGCAATGCGGAAGTGGGATGATGGGTTATGCGAGTTAATGTTGAAGTTGTCGTCCCTAAGTAGCCGAAACACCTTAGGAGACACAACTCACAACTCAAACAAAATTGGGTAAAGTTGGGGTGGCGAAATGTATGGTGGGTAAGCCTATGCGGAAGTGGTGGTGGTAGTTGATGAAGAAGCAATTGTCCCTAAGTAGCCGAAACACCTTAGGAGACTCGAATCACTACTTAAGCAACCACTATTGCGATGGCAAGCAAAATGGGTTAGGTTGCGGAAGTTGGTGGTGGCTATGCGGATGATGTGATGGAAGCCCTAGGCAAAGATGCCAAAATTCACAAAATTTGATGGAGTCAAATGATGTTGGTGGTATTTTTGTGGAAAGGGGGATGTCAAGAGCTTCAAAACAAGCTAAAGAACGTCAAAATCGGAGTTCGGATGAATTAGTTATGGCCGAAACAAGAATCACCCGAAGTCAAAACCTATAGGCTACGAACGTCCGGGAAGGTCGGATGTCCGGGGTGTCGGACGTCCGGGAAAGTCGGAAATCCGTAAATTTGGCTCGGGTTAGGTGTTCCGGTCGTCCGGAAAGGTCAGACGTCCGGTGCTTCGTTGGGGTCCGGATGTCCGTAAAACGCCGGTCGTCCGGTAGGTCGGGGTTAACGCGAGATGCGAGTTCGGGGGCACGATTTTGGGCGGACAATGGAGATTTCGGGGTCAAAATTCGTGGGATTTCGTGGATGAAAGATGGGGAAACTTGGGGAAATGCTAGATCCACTCGAAACCAAGAAAATCCATGGATCAAAATAAACAAAACATCATCAAACCAACCAATCACAAAAAAATTTGGGGGCTATTTTTGGTGGGAATTTTCGGATTTAGGACGAAATCAACAAAATCAAGCTAGAAAAAGAGGGGTAGGGGCTCCAAAAACGTGATCAACGTGGCTCATGATACCAAGATGATGTAGGGCGGATCCCTATGGGGCCGATCTTTCACGTTTGGAGTGGATCCTATGGGGAACACAACGAACGAGCGGAAGAACACGAGGAAGAACACGGAGAGGAACGAGAGAAACTCAACCGACAAGTAATTGATCACACACGGGCTAGATCACAAAACACATACGGTAACACAAGATTCAAAATCAACAAAGGAAAGATACAAAGTTAGACGTTCTTCTCCGAGAGGAGGTCTTGAATCCACGAGGGGATCTTCCCGTAAAGGGGTCTTGAATCCAAGTGGATCTTCTCCGAAGAGGCCGCAGTTTCTCACGAGGAGGAGATCCGATGGATGAGCGAGCCTCTATCTCACAAATGAGCTAAATCAACGCTAACCCTATCCAGGAGGAGGTGGAGGAGTATATATAGTCTAGGTCCACGAAGGGGTAAGTGGCTTCGGCCCAACACACGGGCGGACGCACAGGCGTCGGACGTTCGACAGGTACCGGACGTCCGGAGGCTCGCCAGGGTCCGGTCGTCCTGTGCATGTCGGACGTCCGGCGTTTTGGCTCTGGACAGGTGGGGTCGGACGTCCAGTCGGCATCGGTCGTCCGGGCGCTGGTGAGTGTCGGACGTCCGGTGTCTGGCGGTCGTCCGGGCGCTGTAGGTTGCCTCGGCTGCGGTCGATCTGGCTGGTGGAGTCTCCAGGCGTCGAACGTCCGGAGATCGTCGGTCGTCCGGTGGCTGTCGGACGTCCGAGCGATGTAGCTTCCCAGCAGCTCTTCCTCTTGTTCCTCGCGCTTGGTGTCCTCGCCGTCTTGTCCAATGCTCGTAGCTGTTCCATGGCCTTCCTCTTGGTTCCTGGACATGCATAGCACAGACGTTTGTGGTAGTAGCCATGTCTCACATGTGGAAAGTGAAGGTTCATAGAGGAGCGAGTTCACCTTGTGTCCAATGGTGTATCTTCGAGGTCTCATCATATGTCCTCTTGGGGTTTGGAGAGTAGTCGGAGTGTACATGGGGATGAACGTGGGATGCTCCGCATCAGCTATGTTGCTTATTATATCGCAAACCCTAAGGTTTATGGGGATGTGGAGCACTATAGCTGGACTTCAGAGGAAGATGAAGAAGACTATGATCCTAAAAGGGAGGAGGAGACGAGCTCAGACGAGGATGAAGCCCCATTGCCCCAACCTGGGGACATGCACGTTGAATTTAAGAAGTCGAGTCTCCCCAACAAAGCAAAGAAGCCTAAGATCCAGTTTATCCCCTTTCGTCTTTTGCAGGAAAACAAACAAGATTTATGCAAAAATGTATTGGAGCTTGAGCAGGAGATCGGTGAATTGAAGGAGGAGAATTTCCTCCTCAAGCATAAGCTAAGGAAGAAATACAAACCCTCTACTTCATCACCACCACCTCCTTCATCAACCAAAGAAAATTGAGTATCGGGTATGGGCAGTTCCCTTGGCTTGTGCCAAGCTTGGGGAGGTGTCCTGGTATCGTATCCCCTCCACTATCTTTTGCCTTTACTTATCTTAGTTCGATCCATAGTTATCTTTTGCTTTAAATGAATAAAAATTTAGTTCGGTCCTTTCTTTTGAAAGTTTGCTTAGTGATCTATCCTTATAATCGTGTGCGAGATATATAATAAAGTTTAGCTCGAGTTTTGCTTTCTTTACTTTCATGTTTCAATAAAAAGAAAGAAAATAAATGAAAAAGATCATATGCTAATCTTATGGTAAGTAATGACACCACATAAGGAAAAATATAAGTAGAAAATTTTATTGGAGATTGACAAACATAACATTGGTCAATGATGCAATTCATGAAAGAATTAATAAGGGAAGAGAAGATTCCCATGCAAATACACTATCTTGGAAATCTTTTGTGATTGTGAGCCCCCATCAAAATATTATATGCCAAAATTGTTGACGTTGGACAAGGAAGAAAACGTAATGATTTATGTTTGTTCATATTCACATAGAAGTTATATTGTCATAGATCCTTCAGCATGTGGTGCTTGCCCCCTATCTTTGCAAGAAAAAAATTCCACACCAAGTAGAGATACTACTTGTGCATCCAAAAACCCTTAAACCCAAATCTTATTTTCAAAGATTCCACCATACCTACCTAAGATTGAGTAAGATACTTCAAGTAAGTTGTCATCGGTGCAATAAGGCAATAAAAATTGCTTATAAAAGTGTTAGATCATTTAGTGTAAGAGAAAATTGAGCGTTGTACGAACTTGTGATGGCAAAGAATAAAAGCAACAGACTGCATAATAAAGTTTTCTATCACAAGGGGCAATATAACATGATGTTCTTTTGCACTAAGGGATTGAGCATACAACCGAAAAGCACATGGCAACCTTTGCTTCCCTCTATGAAGGGCCTATCTTTTACTTTTATGTATTTACTTTCATGCTAGAGTCAAAGTTTTTCTCTCTATTCCTTTTTATATTTCTCTTTTGCTAAGCATCATGTGGTGAGGAAAGATCTAGGCACATATATCCAGTTGGATATGGGTAGCATGAGTTATTATTGTTGACATCACCCTCGAGGTGAGTATGTTGGGAGGCAAATCTATAAGCCCCTATCTTTCTATGTGTCCGGTTGAAATGTTTTGCTCATGTGTATGCGGTGAGTGTTAGCAATCATAGAAGACTATATGATGGTTGAGTATGTGGACTTGCCAAAAAGGCTCTGATAGGTGACCCTTCCTGAAAAGATGATGAATTGTAGTTGCAAAGTTGACCGAGAACATAGTTTATTGCTTTTCGATAGAGTTTATGCTTTATAATTTGATGTTGTGATGAATTATTACTTGTTCATGAGAAGTCCATGATAAAAGTTCTATGATAGAAGTTTCATGTTAAATTTTGTTGTTGTTATAATAATTTACATGATGCTTCTATCTCTGTATTTTGCTTTTATCGACACCTCTCTCTCTAAGCATGTGGACATGTTTTTCGATTTCGGTTTTCGCTTGAGGACAAGCAAGGTCTAAGCTTGGGGGAGTTGATACGTCCATTTTGCATCATGTTTACCTACTATTATTTATATTGTTTTTATGCATAATAATGCTTTTTGGAGTAACTCTAATGCCTTTTATCTCATAATATGCAAGGTTCACACAAAGAGGGAGAATTCTGGCAGCTGGAAATCTAGACCTGAAAAGCTACGTCATGCTACCTATTCTGCACAACTCCAAATGAGTTGAAACTTCACAAGGAATTTTTATGGAATAAATAAGAAATAATGGAGCAAATAACAACCGAAGGGGGGCCACCTAGTGAGCACAAAACACCATGGGCGCACCAGGATCCCCAGGCGCGCCCTGGTGGGTTGTGCTTAGCCCAGCCCACCTCCAATGCCCCTCTTTTGGTATTTAAGTCATTTTGACCTAGAAAAAAAATGAGGAGATGACTTTCGAGATGAAGCGCCGCCGTCTCAAGGCAGAACTTGGGCAGGAATTTTCCCTCCGATGGAGCAATTCCGCCGGGGGAATTTCCCTCCTGGAGGGGGAAATCATCGTCATCATCATCACCAATTACTCTCCCATCTTGGGGAGGGCAATCTCCATCAACATGTTCAACAGCACCATCTCTTCTCAAACCCTAGTTCATCTCTTGTGTTCAATCTTTGTACCGGAACTATAGATTGGTGCTTGTGGGTGACTTGTAGTGTTGATTACATCTTGTAGTTGATTACTATATGGTTTATCTGGTGGAAGATTATATGTTCAGATCCATTATGCTATTTAATACCCTTCTGATCTAGAGCATGATTATCATTTGTGAGTAGTTACTTTTGTTCTTGAGGTCACGGGAGAAATCTTGTTGCAAGTAATTATGTGAATTTTATATGTGTTCTATATTTTGATGGCATGTATGTTGTGATTCCCTTAGTGGTGTCATATGAGCGTCGACTACATGAAACTTCACCATACTTGGGCCTAAGGGAATGCATTGTGGAGTAGTTATTAGATGATGGGTTGTGAGAGTGACAGAAGCTTAAACCCTAGTTTACGCGCTATTCCGTAAGGGCTGATTTGGATCCAAAAGTTTAATGCTATGGTTAGAATTTATTCTTAAAACTTTTCTCCTAGTTGCGGATGCTTGCGAGGGGGTTAATCATAAGTAGGAGGTTTGTTCAAGTAAGAACAACACCGAAGCACCGGTCCACCCACATATCAAATTATCGAAGTAGCGAACACAAATCAAACCAACATGATGAAAGTGACTAGATGAAATTCCCATGTGCCCTCAAGAACACTTTGCTTATCATAAGAGACTGTTTTGGCCTGTACTTTTCCTCAAAAGGATTGGGCTACCTTGCTCCACTCTTGTTACCGTTATCGTTACTCGCTCGTTACGAATTACCTTGCTATTAAACTACTCGTTACTTACCTTGCTATGAAAGTGACTAAAGTATTATTTATTTCCACGTATGTAATTAATATTTATATTATTATGCTATAATTGCAATGGTTCTTGAATATGATATTCATAGGGAAACCAGCTTGCATTGTGGAAACATAAACATAAAGTAGGTCCCTACCCTCGACTCTAAGACTACCTCATGCGTTGGATGATGATCTTGTTTTCCTGATCATATGGCATTGTTAAACTAACAAGGATGATGAAAACAATAAGAGCACATTGTTGTTGTAGCAATGGTGTTGGACAAACCCGACTAATGATATACTGTGAGGTCACATCTTCACTTTTTTATCAGTACAATCATATCAAGTGTTCATGTATACTCGGGCCCTTAGAACAAAAAAGTGTCATGGAAATTCATGTCGGATGTTTACTTTCGGGTTCTTAAACGTTACATGTAACACGGTGATTATAATGGCAACTTTTGGGTACATCGAAAAAGTATGTCTAGGGACTCGATAGTTCAAGGCTAGGATTTACTCCTCGGGCATGGAGAGATGCTCTTCGGGCCCACTCGTTATTACAGTTTCCATTATCGTCTGGCCAGACATAGTGTGATATGTTCACGGGGATACTAAAATACGAAAACGAGAAAAGAAAACAAAACCTATAACCAGGATAACTTGGTAGGATAACGTGAAAACTCAGGCCTCAGATCTTGTTATGTATCACAAAGCAAAGGGAATTATACATGAAAAAATAGGTTTGCTCGATAAGTATATTTGTGAATATGATTAATATGGGTGTCTAGATCCCTCTATTGATTATTTACCGAAAGATATTTCGGGTCATGTGTGCATATTGCCGAACCTTTAGGGTCACACTATTAAGAATCATCGACTTGTTGAGTACTAGGAGGTATTAGGAGCATGAGAGAATTGCACCATATATGTTTCAAAGGAAAACGAAAGAGTTTCGGCAAAATCCGGAAAGTCTCAGAGTACCCTTGAAGGCACCAACAGGTCCATGAAGGCTCCGGAATATTCTAGAACCTTACAGAAGGTTCTGGGAGACCCTATGGGTTGCCTCCCTTGGCTGACCAAAGGGGTGGTAGTCAATTTGTCTGAAAGACCCATGTAGTATTGTGCCGCCTACCTTGGAGGGCAAGCTAGGAGTGGCGGTTGGGGTTTGAGGGGTCCATACCCGTTGTGGTGAGCCGACACTAGGGGAGGGAGAAACTCCTCCAGGCCATCTCTCCCTCCTCTGCCTATATATATGAGGGGTGTAGCCTCCAATCCACCCAGAAAAGTTGGTTGTGCCCTCCTCTCACTACAAAAAAGACACATTCATGACATCATGGCCCGAACGGAAAAAAATGTCATGGTTATGACACTTATATGACGATAATTGTGAAAAAAACATGTTTCATCATAGATGTGGTGGGATCCTACTTCTATGACAAAAAATCATGACATAAAATGGGCTTTTCGTCTTGGGAGGGCTGGGGCGCACCTGCATGACGTTCTTTTGGCCGTCCATGGCATAAAAAATCGTGGTAGAAGTGAGGGCGAGTAAATTTTGATGGAGTTTCCGGTTACAGTGGGTGGTCGGGGCCGGGCGTTGCAGCGTGGTTTGCACATTTATCTCTCGTACGCGCACGTGGTGAGAGCCGTGTTCACTATAACTGAACCCGAGCGAGGCATTCACTTACTGAACCCGAGTGATCGCACTGCTACATACTGAAGTCGATCGATTGATCCCTCCGCTACTAACTGAACCTGACCGACTCCTTCGCTGCTAACTAAACCCGATCGATTGCTAATGCTGCTTACTGAAGCTGATTGAACCCCCGTGCGAGGCATAGAGCTAGCCCGCCGGTTGGGTTGCCTCTGGATGAACAATGCCTGTTGCTGCCGCGCGCATGATACGTACAACGAGTCGAGACGTGCTAAGTCCAGCAGCCGGTTGGTTGGCTATGGACGAACAATTCCCGGTGGGGGTTGGATAAACAGTACCCGACCGTGTGTAGGCGGTTGCCACTGGATGAACAGGACCCCAGGGTAGTAGGCGGTTACCGCTGGATGAATAGGACCTCATGGTAGTTGGCGGTTGCCGCTGGATGAAGAGGAAACCGAGGAGTCCACCGCACCCCCAGCCGGTTGGGGGTGGATGAATAGGACCCCATGGAGGCTGGATGAATAGTAGCCGGTGGAGGTTGGAGGAAGTCGACAGTGGATGAACAGTAGCCTGCGGAGTCCCGTTTTACGGTATGCCAGACCCCTCCCGACGAACAGGACCGCGTTTCGACCGTAGGCGCTTGAAGAGAAGTCTGTTTCCTCCGTTTTGTGGTACGCCAGACCCCTCTCGATCAACATGATCCAATTTCGACCGTAGATGGTTGAAGAGAAGTCCGTTTCCTCTGTTTTATGATATGCCAGACCCCTCTGCATGAACAGGACCACATCTCTACCATAAGTGGTTGAAAAGAACTCTGGTTTCCTCCGTTTTGCGGCGGTATGCGAGACTCCAAGTAGATGAACAAGACCCCGTTTCGGCTGTTCCGTCCAAGCCGGTTACCTCCCAATGAATAGGATGCGTCCTGACCCAGGCATTTGGCTCCCGATGAACATGAGGTTGTTTCCTCCATTCCGACCCAGCTGGTTGGCTGCTGATGAATAGGACGTCATCGTTGTATGCGTTTGATACCATGCCCGTATGTACCTACATGACGTCTTTTTTGTAGCGTGGTTGTATGTATGTGTACACAGTTTAGACGGGACTGCATGAACTGCTACCGCTCCTTACTCGGCATGGTTCATCCTAGCAGAGAGAACGATCGACCATACGTACACGTTCGCGACCAGATAGACAACCATACGTACGGTTCGACCAGGTGGGTCCCAGCTGTCAGGGAGGATAAGGAGGCACTTCCTTGTGTGTGAAGATATAGCTGGTGGGTCCCTGTTGTCAGGGGGAGGACTCATTCTTTTTGGCCCAAAATAAGGACACACTTCCTTGCATGCGAAGATGTAGTTGGTGGGTCCCAGCTGTCAAGGGGAGGACTCATTTTTTGCCCCAAATAAGGACACACTTTCTTACTGCGAACATGTAGCTGGTGGGTCCGAGCTATCAGCCTCTCCACGGATAGTCCTCTTTCAATGGATGTCGTTCATTGATCGCGTTGACACCGCTGAACCGAGAGCCTTTTCTCTCATAATATGCAAGGTATGCACAAAGGGGGAGAATTCCGGCATCTGGAAATCTGGACCTGAAAAAGCTATGTTAGGCCACCTATTCTGCACAACTCCAAATGAGTTAAAACTTTATGAGGATTTTTATAGAATAATTAAGAATTTTTGGAGTCAATAAGTACGAGAGGGGGCCCAACAGGTGGGCACAACCCACCTGGGCGCGACAGAGAGCCCAGGCGCCCCCTGGTGGGTTGTGCTCACCCAAGTCCACCTCCTGTTCCCCCCTTCTGGTACATAAGTCATTTTGACCTAGAAAAAATAAGGGAAGGACCTTCGGGATTAAGTGTCACCGTCTCGAGGTGGAACCTAGGCAGGAGCACTTTTGCCCTCCGGTGGAGCGATTCCGTCGGGGGAACTTCCCTCCCGGAGGGGGGGGGGATCATCGTCATCATCATCACCAACAATTCTTACATCTTGGGGAGGGCTATCTCCATCAACATCTTCAACAACACCAACTCCTCTCAAACCCTAGTTCATCTCTTGTGTCCAATCTTTGTACCGAAACTATAGGTTGGTGCTTGTGGGTGACTAGTAGTGACGATTACATCTTGTATATGATTACTATATGGTTTATTTGGTGGAAGATTATATGTTCAGATCCATTATGCTATTTAATACCCCTCTGATCTTGAGCATGATTATCATTTGTGAGTAGTTAACTTTGTTCTTGAGGTCACGGGAGAAATCATGTAGCAAGTAATCATGTGAACTTGATATGTGTTCGATATTTTGATGATATGTATGTTGTGATTCCCTTAGTGGTGTCATGTGAATGTCGACTACATGAAACTTCACCATATTTGGGCCTAAGGTAATGCATTGTGGAGTAGTTATTAGATGATGGGTTGTGAGAGTGACAGAAACTTAAACCCTAGTTTATGCGCTATTCTGTAAGGGACCGATTGGATCCAAAAGTTTAATACTATGGTTAGAATTTATTCTTAATACTTTTCTCATAGTTGTGGATGCTTGCGAGGGGGTTAATCATAAGTAGGAGGTTTGTTCAAGTAAGAACAACACCTAAGCACCGGTCCACCCACATACCAAATTATCAAAGTAGCGAACATGAATCAAACCAACATGGTGGAAGTGATTAGATGGAATTCCCGTATACCCTCAAGAACACTTTCCTTACCATAAGAGACCATTTTGGCCCGTCCTTTGCCTCAAAAGGATTGGGCTACCTTGCTGCACTTTTGTTACTACTATTGTTACTTGCTCGTTACAAATTATCTTGCTATCAAACTACTCTGCTACTAACAATTTTAGCACTTGCAGACATTACCTTGCTGAAAACCACTTGTTGTTTCCTTCTGCTCCTCGTTGGGTTCGACACTCTTACTTATCAAAAAGGCTACAATTGACCCATATACTTGTGGGTCATCAAGCACCAAGGCAGTGGATGACGATGAGGCCCAGGAAGGGAAAGACCAGGAGCCGTGAAAGACGCGGCAGTGGTTGTCCACGTGCAGGGGAGTGCAAGGGTTTACTGGTTCCACTGCGGTGTGAGGCTGCCGTAGCCAGAGAATAATAGGAGGCGTGTGTGAGTAGAGGAATGGCATGGCCATCGGTGGTAGTACAGCCGCCATGGGAGCCAGGAGCAGGCGGGCCCGCTGGCGCTGGTTTGGGTAGCTGGAGCAACAAGATCAGAGATTGAAGAAGCAGCACGGTCGTTGGATTAACATCCAATGGTCACTGCTAATAGAATTGTTTGTTGACTAAGTTGATAAAGCCTAGCGTATGTGTCAACTTAGTAAGCCCACAAGTCAGTCTCTGAATCTGGTGGGTCCCAGCTAGCATGAGGAGGTATCATTTCTTGCACGTAATAAGGAGGAACTTCCTACCGAGCAAAGATGTAGCAGTGGGTCCCAGCTGTCATAGGGAGGAATTTTTTTCCGCATAATAAGAAGGAACTTTCTTGCGTGTGAAGATTGTTGCTGGTGGGTCCAACCTGTCAGGGAAGGAATCGTTTTCATCCCACGTAATAAGGAGGCACTAGCTTGCGTGCGAAGATGTAGTTAGTGGTTCCTAGCTGTCAGCATCTCCACATACTCCACATTGGCTCAGTTGTTGACCATGCATCATCGAGCGCACAATGGTGGTGGACGATGGCAAGGCCTAGGATTGGAATGATCTAGAGTCATGGAAGAAGGGGAACTAGAGTCCCTAGCGGAGGGGAGTACGGTGGTTGACTGGTTCGGCTGCGGGGTGAGGCTGTCGTCGCCGGAGAATAACAGAAGGTGTGGGTGAGTACAGGTATAATATGGCCACTATTGGGAGTAGGGTGGAGCAGCGAGACCTGTGTGGCAGCACAACCGTCCATAGGAGGCAGATCCAATCGCTCCCGTCGGTGATGGTGTTGGTGGCTGGAGCAAAAGCAACTAGATTAGAGATTGTATAAGCAGGATGGGCGTGGGATGTCAATCCAACGGCTATGGTTGTCAGAATAATTTGTTGAATTTTGTTTTTGACCATTAAATCATTTTTTAATCGACCATTAAATCATTTCTTGACCAAATGGACAACACCTTGGGCAGGCTTCATCCTAGTGGGCCAACAAAGTCAGCTTTGAAAGCCGTGGCGGACATGCAACCCATTTATTTAGGTTTTACATCCAGTTTCATTTTGTTTTCCAATACATCTATTTCCTGGGCTTTGACTCAAAAAATAATCTATTTCCTGGGCTAGGTAAAAAGAATAATAGCCGATTTACTATTTATTAGAATTTACAGGGCATTAGATTATTTATTCGAATACACCTATTTAGTGGGCTGGGTGATAAAATAATATTGCGAACATGCGGCCCATTTATTATTTCTGATAATTTTGGATTGCTATAGGTTGGCTATGTTGAAACCAACAAACTACTAGTACATAATTGTTCATCATCTTTATCAATGATGTGGAAATATCTTGAGCGATGTGCAAAGAAAATAGATAGAGAAACATAATAAGTTCTGCTAGCACATTAAGTTGATGTACACCCCTTTCTAGAAAAAAGTTCGGGTACGAAAAAAGAACATGTCACAATCAAATGTATTGGCACATCGGTGCTTCACACCTATAGCTCGGATATAACTAGTATCTAATAAGATTCGGTTGTTACCTCAAATTACAACACATCCATGCAGCCAGCCCGACCACTTCTCCCAAAGAAGCAGTGGCCTCCGCCGTGTGATGGAGTAGGCCCTATGCCATCCATTGTTCCGAGAAAATCAGGGAAAGTCTAACATTGACTGATGTAATGGACGTCGTCCATGGATCCTAGCACTAGTGACGGCGGTAGGACTTCGATTGATGGATTGACCACTTCTTTGACATGCACGAAGACTCAATACAGGTACATACCTAACATGGTCCATGGCGTCCTTGGTGGCAACGAATAGTACAACCCCGGTTCCTGCCCCGGTATCTCAACACCAATCACCTTCGGTATGGTGGACGACTGATACGTCTCCAACGTATCTATGATTTTTGATTGTTCCATGCTATTATATTATCTGTTTTGGATGTTTTATATGCATTAATATGCTATTTTATATTGTTTTTGGGACTAACCTATTAACCTAGAGCCCAGTGCTAGTTTCTATTTTTCCCCTTGTTTTTGAGTTTTATAGAAAAGGAATATCAAATGGAGTCCAAAAAAAAATAGAACTATACGATGTTTTTTCTTGGACCAAAAGACATCCACATGACTAGGAGAGAGGACCAGAAGAGTCCCGAGGAGGCCACAAGCCTCTAAGGCGTGCCCCAAGGGGGGGTGAGGGCTTGTGGGCCCCTTGGGTGTCCTTCAACCCTAATTCAACATCTATAAATTCCAAAATATTCCCCAAACACCAGAAGAATCCACCAAAATACTTTTCCGCCGCCGCAAGCCTCCGTTCCTGTGAGATTCCATCTTGGGGCCTTTTCTGGCGATTTGCCGGAGAGGGATTCGATCAAGGAGGGCCTCTACATCAACCTTGTTGCCCTTTCGATGATGCGTGAGTAGTTTACCACAGACCTACGGGTCCATAGCTAGTAGCTAGATGGCTTGATCTTCAATACAATGTTCTCCTTAATGTTCTTGGAGATCTATTCGATGTAATACTCTTTTGCGGTATGTTTTTTAAGATCCGATGAATTGTGGATTTATGATCAGATTATCTATGAATATTATTGAGTCTTCTCTGAACTCTTTTATGCATGATTAAGATATCTTTGTATTTCTCTTCGAACTATCGGTTTGGTTTGGCCAACTAGATTGTGTTTTCTTGCAATGGGAGAGGTGCTTAGTTTTGGGTTCAATCTTGTGGTGTCCTCACCCAGTGACAGAAGGGGTAGTGAGGCATGTATTGTGTTGTTGCCATCAAGGATAAAAAGATAGGGTTTATATCATATTGCTTGAGTTTATCCCTCTACATCATGTCATCTTACTTAAGGCGTTACTCCGTTCTTATGAACTTAATACTGATGCATGCTGGACAGTGGTCAATGTGTGGAGTAATAGAAGTAGATGCAGGCAGGAGTCGGTCTACTTCTCACGACGTGATGCCTATATTCATGATCATTGCCATAGATATCTTCATAACTTTGCACTTTTCTATCAATTGCTCAACAGTAATTTGTTTACCCACCGTATGCTATCTTCAAGAGAGAAGCCTCTAGTGAAACATATGGCCATCGGGTCTATTTTCCATCATATATTTTCAGATCTATAAACCAAAAAACCCAAAAATACTTTGTTGCACTTTATTTATATTTACTTTAGTTTGCTCTTTTATTTATCTTTTATACCTATCTCTATTAGATCTCACACTTGTTTGTGACAGTGAAGGGATTGACAACCCCTTTTTCGCGTTGTGTGCAAGTGTTTGTTAGTTTGTGCAGGTGCATAGATTGGAGACTTGCTTGTGCCTCCTACTGGATTGATACCTTGGTTCTTAACTGATGGAAATACTTATCTCTATTTTGCTGCATCACCCTTTCCTCTTCAAAGAAAAAAATCAACGCAAGCTCAAGAAGTAGCAATGAATTCTTTATCCATGCCATAACCGTCAGAGCTCAGCTGTCTGGAGGAACAAACATACTTACGAGCTCACCTCCTAGGTCGTTGATAAGCTCATTCATGGACTCACTGTTCCAAGCACGTCAAGGCATGTTGTGGAAGGTAAGCTTTGTTAAAAACTCAAGATCAGAGGGCACCGAGCCTCGTCCTGGGTGCCACCAATCAAAGCTCACCAGTGCGCCATCGCAAAACAAACGCCGGGAACATTCGAACACATGACTGCAGTCGAAAGTTGTCCAGAACCTGATGAAGAAATTAGCCGGTGGTGGACAGACTTCGACGAGCAATTCACTTATTTGGATGCCGTGCGCGATGCCAAGAGCTTTGACAAGGTCGTCCGGTGAGATGGGAGGACGATCACCGTTGATGGTTACCATTAGCACTTTGCCGACAAAGTGGTCATCAAGTGCCGCCATGCCACTGTTGAGCGACAACATGTAGCACCCGAAGGTAGGACGGACCTCAGGATCTCTGGCTCGGAGATCCGCATTGACTGGCGACATGATAGTGCACCTGAGTACAAGGAGTAGAGGAGGGGGCTTTGGGGGAACTGAAGTAGGAATCAAGATTCCAGAGGTGGGGGAGGGGCAGGAGATTGGGGATGAAAAGGTAGCTTAAATTTCGAACACGCGCCAATATGGTCTGGCTGCACAAGCGCACGAAAACACCGATGGCGCCCACATGACGGCCTAAGAGTCCTTTTTCTTTCTTTTTTTGAGCGCCCAACCTTAGAGTTCATAATTGGCCTGTTTAGCATTGCATTACTACTCAACACATATTCAACGACACCACACATTGGGCCAAACAAGTGTACATCATAGAAAAGACACTGAGCTCAAATTATAACTTGAAAAAAAGGATATATACACTGAACAATGGAGAATGCTGATGCCCTCATTTAGCCCACCAGCAGTTCGAGACAATAAATAGTTCGAAACAACGATATATACAACATTCAAACACTGACTAGTAACTACTACTGACATAAAAAGCAAGACATGATAGTTCATAAGAAGTCTTGCTACACCAGCAAAACACACCCATCTGCAGCACTCAGGCTCTCGTGATCCAGACAAGAATGAAATTCTAAAGAGAGGCAACTATTACATAGTAAGAGTGACATAGACGTGGATGACCAAATGACAAGGAGTCTGCATAACAAAAGAGAGAACTACCCATCCAGAACAAGTAGAAAAGACAACAAGTCATTCAGAGATGAATGATCCAGCACCATCATAATTTATAGCCCCCCTTCAGCCACCACTGATTCGGAGACACCAGGACTCCATACTTTCAACGCAACAACCTAATTACCTATCAACCCGAAGGCTTAAACCACATCACTGCCTGTTGGAGTTGAGACATCCAAGGGTCAAAGTCAATCCAGATGTCTTTGTCATTCTCACTTTCTTTTGGATGCAGGTTATATCATTGACAATCAGGGGCGTGTGGTCCCGAAGTCCTAGGGCTCACCGTGTAGACACAGTTTTCCCTAGCAAACACAACCTCTCTACCATCAAGGTCCTTGCCAATGATGATCTCCTGGTTAATCAGATAATTGGGTCCGAGAAACTGAGAGTGTGAACCAAGGCTATTTACCCGCCTCCAACTCAAAAATCTTGAAGTCCCCAACAAGCTGATATCTTGTTCATAGACGTAGCAACCACTCTCCGGATACTCACGTATTTCATGGTGCTTGTACACAGTGGGTTTTTTGCAATATAACTTTGCCAGCTCATCTGTGCGAATGATTATCAGTCTTTTGCCATCATCTGATCGAGCAAGGAACCAGCTGTGCTTCCCCATTTTTAGCATAGGTGGTGTGATTACAAAGGGCAGTAACTGTAGGGACACTGAATCATATCAAAAAGGTGACAAAAAGAACATGCATTGTTAATGTAAGATCAACATTGTTCAGAGTATGAGTAGGACAATGCAAGAAACAACATTGATCTGCCCCTATTGGAACTGAGAGGAAAATACAGGGAAATGTATACTTGGTTCGAAAATATGGAAGTGCCATGCATGATTATACTCATGTTATCTCACAATCGATTCTTCATAGGAAACTACCATGCCATGCATGTTATGTAATCATGTTCTGTCCTCACAAATAAATTAGTAAAGGAAACTAACACACCATGCATTGTTATATACTCATGTTCTGTGGGCAAAATTCTTGTGAGGATATTATTCTAGCCATTGATTGCTGAAGGGCGAATATAGGTATGTACACATGGTAAGCATGACAGGATTTCACTACTTCCAAATATAGAGTTCTCCATATGCACATTTACTTCCCTAATGTATGGTTAGATAAAACCAACAGTGTGATGCATGTTTCTACATCACGAAAATGAGTAAACTAACATGGCTATTGATACACACTCATATTTAGTAGTATATAGATTACTATAAGTTAGGATAATATCCATATCTTCCTAACCGTTTGATTATTCAAGGGTACAAATAGGATGTAATGACATGGTCACAATCACATGATTTAACTCATTCCAAATCACTACAAAAAAAGATACATCCTTGAAATTATGGCCCAAACAAAAACTTTTTCTGTCATGCTTATGACACTTCTATGATGATAATTGCGACAAAAACACGTATCATCATAGATGTGGTGGGCTCCTACTTCTATGAGAAAAAATCATGATATAAAATGGGCTTTTTGTCCTGGACGGGACGGAGACGCACCTGCATGACATTCTTTGGGCCATCCATGACAGGAAAATCGAGGTAGAAGCAAGGGCGACGAAAATTTCGGGGAGTTCCCGGTACGACGGGTGGTCGGGGCCGAGCGATGCACTTTGATTTTCATGTTTCTCTCATATGTACATACGTGCGTGTGTGCGAAGCGTTGGCTCTAACTGAACCCGAGCGCATTCGCTTACTGAGCCCGAGAGATTGCACTAGCTACGTTACTGAACCCGAGCGATCAATCCCTTCGACACTGACTGAATCCGAGCGATTCCTTCGCTGCTGACTGAACCCGATTGAGTGATTCCTTTGTTGTTGCTGCTAACTAAACCCGAGCGATCGATCGCTGCTGCTGCTGCTGCTTACAAAAGCCGATCGATCCCCCGTGCGAGACGTATCTAGCCAGCCGATGTTGGGTTGCCTCTCGATGAACAATGACTATTGCTACCGTGTGCATAGTATGTAGAACGAGTCGAGCCGGTTGGTTGGCTGTGGATGGACAGTTCCCTATGGGGGTTGGATGAACAGGACACCATGGTTTCCGCTGGATGAACAGGACCCTGAGGAGGCCGCCGCACCCCCGGCTGGTTGGGGGTGGATGAACAGGACCCCGTGGAGGCTGGATGAATAGTAGCCGGTGGAGACTGGAGGAAGAATTTAACGGTGGATGAACAATAGCTCGTGGAGGCTAGAGTGAGGCAGTAGACAGTGGATGAATAGTAGCTTGTGGAGTCCCATTTTGTGGTACGCCACACCCATCCTGATGAATAGCACCCAGTTTAAACCATAGGCGCTCGAACAGAAGTCCGTTTCCTCCATTTTGCGGTACGCCAGACCCCTCTTGATCAACAGGTACCCATTTTGATAGTAGGCACTCGAACAGAAGTTCGTTTCCTCCATTTTGCGGTAGAGTAGAGGCCTCCCGATGAACAGGATCCCGTTTTGACCGTAGGCAGTCTAACAGAAGTTCATTTCCTCCGTTCTGCGGTATGCCATACCTCATTTCCGCTGTTCCGTCCAAGATGATGGCTCCCATTGAATAGGACGCATTCCGACCCAGTCGGTTGCCTCCCGATGAACACAATATTGTCTGCATCATTCCGACCTAGCCCGTTGGCTCCCGATGAACAGGACACTGTCAGTGTACATGTTCGAGAGCATGCCCGTATGCATAGTTAGATGGCAGTTCCTTACCTTCCCTCATCCTAGAAGGAACGATCTTGGTTCTGGATTCTTTCAGTTCTTCATAGTGATCAACAGATATAAATCCCAAGTGACTCGATAAATAGAGCTATGCTCCCCGGCAAAGGCGCCAGAAAAAGGTCTTGACAACACACAAGTATAGGGGATCACAACAGTTTTCGAGGTTAGAGTATTCAACCCAAATTTATTGATTTGACACAAGGGGGGCCCAAGAATATTTGCAAGTATTAGTAGTTGAGTTGTCAATTCGACAACACTTGAAAGACTTAATATCTGCAGCAAAGTATTTAGTAGGAAAGTAGTATGATAGTAACGGTAACAGTAGCAGTTTTATAGTCATTGTAACAGTAGCAACGGTGAAAGTAACTTAGCAAAGTTTAACATGCAAAAAGCTCGTAGGCATTCAATCAACGATGGATAATTGTGTTGGATAATATTCATCATGCAACAGTTATAACCTAGGATGATGCAGAACTAGCTCCAATTCATCAATGTAATGTAGGCATGCATTCCGTATATAGTCATACGTTCTTATGGAAAAGAACTTGCATGACATCTTTTATCCTACCCTCCCGTGGCAGTGGGGTCCATAAGGAAACTAAGGGATATTAAGGCCTACTTTTAATAGAGAACCAGAACAAAGCATTAACACTTAGTGAATACATGAACTCCTCAAACTACGATAATCACCGGAAAGAATCCCAATTATTATCACCTTGGGGTATGTGGATCATAAATCATGATAGGTGCATATAACTTACAAGATAGGATCAAGAACACACATGTATTAATGAAAACATAATAGGTTCAGATCTGAAATCATGTCACTCGGGCCCTAGTGACAAGCATTAAGCATAGCAAAGTCATACCAACATCAATCTCAGAACATAGTGGATACTAGGGATTAAGCCCTCACAACAATAACTCGACTAAATGATAAATCTCATCCAACCCATCACCGTCCAGCAAGCCTACGAAGAAATTACTCACTCCCGACGGTGAGCATCATGAAATTGGTGATGGAGGAAGGTTGATGATGACGACGGCGTCGAATTCCACCCTCCGAAGCCCCGAACGGACTCTAGATCAGCCCTCCCGATGAAGAACAGGAGGTGGCAGCGGCTCCGTATCGTAAAATGCAATGAATCCTTCTCTCTGGTTTTCCTTTGCGAATAGGTATATATGGAGTTGGAGTTAGGGTTGTCGGAGGTCCAGGGGGACCACAAGATCACTAGGCATGCCCTGGGGGGTGGGCACGCCCCCTGAGCTTGTTGCTCCTGGGTGGCCCCTCTCTGGTATATTCTTCCGCCAATATTTTTTATATATTCCACAAAAATTATTTGTAAGTTTTCATGTCAATCCGAGAACTTTGATTTCTGGACGAAAATAACACCATGGAAATTCTGCTGAAAATAGCGTCAGTCTAGGTTAGTTTCAGTCAAATCATGCAAATTAGAGTCTAAAACAAGAGCAAAAGAGTTTGGAAAAGAGATACGATGGAGAAGTATCAACTCCCCCAAGCTTAACGCATTGCTTGTCCTCAAGCAATTCAGTTGACAAACTGAAAGTGACAAACAAAAACTTTTACAAACTCGGTTTGATCTTGTTGTTGTAAATATGACTAACCATGTTCAGGTTTTCAGCAAAGGTTATGAACTAACATATCCACAATAACACTTAGGTCTCACATTTACTCATATCAATGGCATAACCAACTAGCGAGCAATAATAAGATGTCTCGGATGACAACACTAAACAATCATGATATAATATGACATAATGGTATCTCACTAGCCCTTTCTGTGACCACAAAACATAAATGCAGAGCACCTCTGAAGTTCAAGCACTGACTAGACATTATAATTCATGTCGAAGAAGATCCAATCACACTCAATAGAAACTAAACACAAAGCATAAAAATGACAGTAGTGCTCTCAAGCTGGTGCTTTAATAAGAAGATGGTGACTCAACAATAAAAGTAAATAGACAGGCCCTTCATAGAGGGAAGCAAGGATTTGCAGAGGTGCTAGAGCTCAAAGCGTTTAAAATAGAGCTGAATATAATTTTGAGAGGTATGCTTTCATTGTCAATGTAGCGACCGAGAGTTTTCACTATCTTCCATGCTAGACACATTATAGGCAGTTCCCAAACAAAAAGGTAAAGTTTTACCGCCCCCCCTCCACCAACAAACACAAGCCATGGCTAGCTGAATCCTCGGGTACCCTCCATACCAACAACAATCCGGGGGAGTTTTGTTTCATTATTATATTTTGATTTTGATAATAGGACTGTGCATCCCGATTACCAGCCACTTTCTAGTGTATGACAAGCGAATAAACACTCATCGTGAGAATAACCCACCTAGCATGGAAGATGATGATTACCCCTATCACTTCATGAGCAATTTGGGCATACAAAACAGATTATTATTTGAAGATTTAGAGTTTAGCACATGCAAACTTACTTGGAATGGCAGGTAAATACCGCATATAGGTAGGTATGGGAGAGTCATATGGAATAACTTTGGGTTTAAGGAGGTGTATGCACAAGCAGTATTCCCGCTTAGTACAAGTGGAGGCTAGCAAATAGATTGAGGAGCGACCAACTAGAGAGCGACAATGGTCATAAACATGCATTGAGGTTAATCAACACTGGGTACAGGCATGAGTAGGATATAAATCACCATGAACATAAATGTCGTGGAGGCTATGTTGGTTTTGATTCAACTACATGCGTGAACATGTGCCAAGTGAAGTCACTTGAATTATTCTGAGGAGGATACCATCCTATCATACCACATCATAACCATTTTAAATGCATGTTAACACACAAGATAAACCATTATCCACTCCTAGCTAATTAAGCATGGCATGAGTAACTATGATCTCTAATTGTCATTTCAAACATGTTTCATTCATAATAGGCTGAATCGAGAACGATGAGCTAAACATATTTACAAAACAAAATAGGTCGAATTCATACCATCTTTTCTTCATCTCAATCATTTCATCAAATCTCGTCACTATTGCCTTTCACTTGCACGACCAAACAATGTGAATAATAATAAGAGTGCACGTGTCGTGGAATGTGCAGACTTTTATTCAAAGGAGAAGACAAGGTAATATGGGCTCTTTGTTAGATCAACAATATTGCATATGAGAGCCACTCAACATTTTCATCGTGGTCTTCTCCTTACGACCCAAAGAAAAGAAAAGAATTTCAAAGAAACACACTAAAATATTTTTGGAGTTTTTGTTTTTCTCTTGAAGAAAGTAAATCGAAAGAAAAATGTAAACGAGAAAAACTATTTACACGTGAAAGCTCCCAACAAGCAAAAGAAGAACGAGAAATATTTTTGGGTTTTCTTTTAATACTACAACTAATTAAACTAGAAAGAAAAACTAAAAAGAGGCAAGACATATTTTTGCATTTTCGCAAATTTTTCAAACACACAAGAAGAAAGCAAGAAAAATAAATTAACATGGATTATACAATGAAAAAGGATGAACACCGATAATTAGTATGAATATGTGATGCATGAATGTAATGTCGATGAGAAATATGTACTCCCCCAAGCTTAGGCTATTGGCCTAAGTTGGTTTATGGCCATGGCTGACTGGGATGATACCCAAAGTCATAGTTGGGGTTGAACTAGATTGCAGCTGCCACCGCTTGGCAGACTGCCTCGTTGCGATGAGCGGTCTCTGTCGCCCTCTCATACTCCTCTGCCTCCTCTCTAAGTATGAACTATCTTCATTTTACCTGAAAGTCAAAGAAAGCAGGAGCGGGAAGCGTAACATGGAAGATGACGCGGTGCCTGTCAATGATTAATCTGTATTGAAATGGCAGATCGCCCCGCTCAAGAAATTGGAAACATTCCGTAGTGGCATAATTAAGGAAAGCAGGCGGCTACTGAATATCATTCTCTTTTATCGGCACCCCAATATAATCAGCTAAACACGAGTGGCATAAATTCCACCAATGAAATCTCCATCTAAAGCATTATTATGTAACCGCCTTGCAACAATAGCCCCCAAGTTATATCGTTTATCATCCATTACCGCGCTCTTAAGAACACTCAAATCGGAAGTGCAAATGTGGCTATGGCCATGTTTACCATTAATGCATCTACCTATGAAGAGAGCAAAATAATGTAAAGCAGGAAAGTGAATGCTCCCTATAGTAGCTTGTGTTATGCTTCTAGTTTCACCCCTAGCAATGCTAGCAAGGAATTCAATGCCATCAGATTTACGAGGTTCGGTAGAAATGCCCCATTGCGAAATTTTGCATGGTTCATTAAATTCTTCAAGGTCCATGTGAAATGATTTATCATAGAGATCAAATAAAACAAAATGTGTATTGCGGTGGACTGAATACTCAAATATCTGCACGAAAGAATTAGTAAGATTGTAATATTGCAAGCACTTATCTGATAAGATATCCGTCAGGCCGGCGTTATGCACGTACATATCAAATTCTTCCTTGAAACCTGCACGAGTCATGAAATAATCCAATGGCCATTCTCAAGGTTGCACTAGAGCTTCCCGTGGTGGTTCAAGGTCCGGCTCACGTAGAGCGAGCCTTGAGGATTCTTGCTCGAGGAACCACCTTGGAACATTTCCTAAACATTTTCTCCCTCTAAAAATTTCTGAATTTAGTAACTCAAAATAAAAGCGATAAGACTCAACAAAATTGATAGAAACTACTCCTACAAGTATCTAGAGGCTATATCTAGCACCAAAACTAGTTTGAACCATATAAATTTGACATGCAAGATCAAGAACATGCTCACCAATAGTTGCTAAATGTGCAAATAATAAACCACTAGAAGAAAAAATAATTGTACCAACAGAGGAGTCACATACCGATGAGCAATCCCCCAAAACAGTTTCGGAAACGCAGTTCCGAGCAAGGTGATCGAAAATGGCAACAAGATGAGCAAGAACACAGGTTTGAGCAAGGGAGTGATTTTTTATGGAGGAAGAAGAAGTGCATGGGTGGCAGCAATAAGTGAGGGGCCCTACATGGGCCCCACAAGATTGCTAGGCGCGCCTAGGGGGGTGGGCATGCCCTGTGAGCTTGTGGCTCATAGGTGCACCACCCTGGGGTGTGCTCTGTGCCAATATTTCTCAAATATTACACGAAAAATCATATAAATTTTTCAGGGCATTTTGAGAACTTCTATTTTCTGGTCATTTTTTATTGCATGGATAATTCAGAAAATAGTAAAATAATGGCATTTTTACATTATTAATTCTAAATAACAGAAAGTAAAAATAGGGTACAGAAAGTTGTGTTTACTAAATTCATCGACTACATGCCCGTCAAAAAGAATCCATTAGTAAGGTTGATCAAGTCTTATTAACAAAACTTCTTTCGAATGACATGAAACCATAGAATCTTCGTGTGACACTAGGTTACCTCAACGGGAATATGCATGTCCTCAACAATAATAATTTCATACTTCTTTTTGACAGTAGGAATAGGGAATTCAAAACCTCCAATAGTAATTGTTGAAAATTTTCCAATAGAATTGATACTATTCACTTGAGGTTGTTTCTTCGGAAAGTGTACCATATGCTCATTACCATTGACATGAAAAGTGACATTGCCTTTGTTGCAATCAATAGCAACCCCTGTAGTGTTCAAAAAGGGTCTACCAAGGATGATCGACATACTGTCATCCCCGGGTATATCAAGAATAACAAAGTTCGTTAAGATCGTAACATTTGCATCTATGACAGGCACATCCTCACAAATACTGATGGGTATAGCAGTTGATTTATCAGCCACTTGCAAAGAGATTTTAGTTGGTGTCAACTTATTCAAATCAAGTCTTCAATGCAAAGAGAAAGGCATAACACTAACACCGACTCCTAGATCACATAAAGCAGTTTTAACATAGTTTCTTCTAATGGAGCATGGTATAGTTGGTATTCCTGGGTCTCCTAGTTTCTTTGGCATTCCACCCTTAAATGTATAATTAGCAAGCATGGTGGAAATTTCAGCTTCCAGTATCTTTCTTTTGTTTGTGACAATATCTTTCATATACTTAGCATAAGGAGATATTTTCAGAATATCAGTCAAACGAAGGCGCAAAAAGACAGGTCTAAGCATTTCAACAAAGCACTCAAATTCCTCTTCATCTTTATTCTTTGAAGATTTAGGAGGAAAGGGCATGGGTTTTTGAACCCATGGTTCTCTTTCCTTACCATGTTTCCTAGCAATGAAGTCTCTCTTATCATATCTTTTGTTCTTAGGTTGTGGGTTATCAGGATCATCAACAGGTTCTATTTTGACCTCATTGTCATTATTAGGTTGAACATCTACATGAACATCATCATTATCATTATTATTACTAGGTTCATGTTCATCACCAGATTGTGTCTCAGCATCAGAAATAGAAATATCATTTGGATTCTCTGGTGTGTCTACCATAGGTTCACTAGATGCATGCAAAGTCATATCATCTTTCTTTTTCTTTTTACATGGACTAGGTGCGTCAATATTAATTCTTTGAGAATCTTGCTCAATTCTTTTAGGATGACCTTCAGGATACAAAGGTTCCTGATTCAATTTACCACCCCTAGTCATAACTCTAATAGCATGATCATTCATCTTATTGTTCATCTCATTAAGCAAATCATTTTGTGCCTTGAGAACTTGTTCTACTTGAGTTTTTACCATGGAAGCATGTTTACTCACACCCCTAACATCATTAAAAATTCTAAACATGTAGTCACTCAAGCGTTCAATCATATAAGCATTTTATTTCAATTGTCTACTAACATATGCATTAAAGTTTTCTTGTTTAACATTGAAGTTATTCAATTCATCCAAGCATTGACTAGCAGATTTAGTATAAGGAATATCACCTCCATCAAATCTATAGAGAGAATTTACCTCTACTACCTGTGTCTGGGTTTCAAGACCATGTATTTCTTTAATAGGTGGTAAGTTCTTGACATCTTTAGCTTTAATACCTTTTTCTTTCATAGATTTCTTTACCTCTTGCATCTCTTCAGGACTAAGAAATAGAATACCTCTCTTCATCGGAGTTGGCTTGTGCGGTGGTTCAGGAAGAGTCCAATTATTATCATTACTCAATATATTATTCAATAGTTCTTCAGCTTATTCAATAGTTCGTTCCCTGAAAACACAACCAGCACAACTATCTAGGCAGTCCCTAGAAGCATCAGTTAGTCCATTATAAAAGATATCAAGTATTTCATTTTTCTTGAGAGGATTATCAGGAAAAGCAATAAGTAATTGAAGAAACCTCCCCAAGCTTGTGGGAGACTCTCTTTTTCAATTTGCACAAAGTTGAATATTTCCTGTAAAGCAGCTTGTTTCTTATGAGCAGGAAAATATTTTTCAGAGAAGCAGTATATCATATCCTGGGGACTACGCACACAACCTAGAGCAAGAGAATTAACTTAGAATCACCCTTTAATGAGAAAGGAAACAACTTAAGGATGTAGTAGTAGTGAATTTTTTCCTCATGAGCAAACGAGGTGGCTATATCATTCAGTGCCACAACAGTTTCAGATTCATAACCATGGAAAGGATCGGATTCAACCAAAGTGATTAACTCAGGATCGATAGAGAATTCATAATCCTTATCAATAACAAATATAGGTGAAGTAGCAAACTGAGGATCATATTGCATTCTAGCATTCAAAGATTTTCTTTCCACTTGCATAATAATTTCTTAAGATCATCTCTATCCTTACAAGCAAGAAAGTCCATAGCCACCTATCCATCCATAAGATAACCCTCAGGTATATCAGGAAATTCATATCTAGGAAAGCTAGGCCTAATAGGTGTTTCAAAGTTTTCAGTTTCAATAATTTCACCAGTTTCAGAAATCTCATCAGTTTCAGCATTCTCAGTTTATTTAGCTCTAGCAAGTTGTTCATCAAGAAATTCACCCAATGTCACAGTTTTATCAAGCAAAATAATAGCATCATCATAAGCATCATTCATAGCAGAAGTAGCATCATCAATTACTGCGGACATATCAAGATTAATAGCAGGTGGTTGTGTTGCAAGTTTACTCAAAACAGAAGATGAATCAAGTGCAGGGCTGGATGGCAGTTCCTTACCTTCCCTCGTCCTAGAGGGAACGATCTTGGTTCTGGTATCTTTCAGATTCTTCATAGTGAGCAACAGATACAAATCCCAAGTGACTTAGTAAATAGAGCTGTGCTACTCGGCAACGGCGCCAGAAAAAGGTCTTCATAACTCACAAGTATAGGGGATCGCAACAGTTTTCGAGGGTAGAGTATTCAACCCAAACTTATTGATTGGACACAAGGGGAGCCAAAGAATATTCGCAAGTATTAGCAGTTGAGTTGTCAATTCAACCACACCTAAAAGACTTAATATCTGCAGCAAAGTATTTAGTAGCAAAGTAGTATGATGGTAACGGTAACAGTGGCAATAGTAACAGTAGCAGTTTATAGTGATTGTAACAGTAGCAATGGCGAAAGTAACTTAGCAAGGATCAATATGTGAAAAGTTCGTAGGCATTGGATCAACGATGGATAATTGTGTTGGACAATATTCATCATGCAGCAGTTATAACCTAGGACGACACAGAACTAGCACCAATTCATCAATGTAATGTAGGCATGTATTCTGTATATATTCATACGTGCTTATGGAAAAGAACTTGCATGACATCTTTTGTCCTACTCTCCCGTGGCAGCAGGGTCCATAAGGAAACTAAGGGAGATTAAGGCCTCCTTTTAATAGAGAGCCGGAACAAAGCATTAGCACTTAATGAATACATGAAATCCTCAAATTACGGTAATTATTGGAAAGAATCCCAATTATTTTCACCTTGGGGTATGCGGATCATAACTCATAATAGGTGCATATAACTTGCAAGATAGGATCACGAACACACATATATTCCTGAAAACATAATAGGTTTAGATATAAAATCATGGCACTCGGGCCCTAGTGACAAGCAGTAAGCATAGCAAAGTCATAGCAACATCAATCTCAGAACATAGTGGATACTAGGGATCAAGCCCTAACAAAGCTTACTCAATTACATGATAAATCTTATCCAACCCATCACCGTCCAGCAAGCCTACGAAGAAATTACTCACTACCGATGGTGAGCATCATGAAATTGGTGATGGAGGAAGGTTGATAATGACGGCAACGTCGATTTCCACCCTTTGGAGCGCCGAACAGACTCCAGATTAGTCCTCCCGATGAAGAACAGGAGGTGGCGGCGGCTCCGTATCGTAAAACAAAATGAATCCTAATCTCTATTTTTATGGGCCAATAGGTATATATGGAGTTGGAGTTAGGGTTGCCAAAGGTCCAGGGGGCCCATAAGCTCGCTAGGCGCGCCCCCTGAGCTTGTGGCTCCTGGGTGGCCCCCCTCTAGTATATTCTTCTGCCAATATTTTTTATATATTCCACAAAAATTCTCCATAATTTTTCAGATCAATCCGAGAACTTTGATTTCTGCAAAAAAAACACCATGGCAATTCTGCTGAAGACATTGTTGGTCTGGGTTAGTTTCATTCAAATCATGCAAATTAGAGTCCAAAACAAGAGCAAAGGAGTTTGGAAAAGTAGATACAATGGAGACGTATCAAGCCATATTTACTTTCATGCAGCGTGGTTGTACTTACGTGTACATGATATAGACAGGATTGTGTAACATGCTAGGTCGGCGGTTCTACTACGACACGTACCGCTCCTTATTCGGCCACGGTTCATCACTGCAACAGAGACCGATTGACTGCTATGTACGTACACATTTGCGACTAGACAGATAATGCTACGTAAGCTTCGACCTAGTGGGTTCCAACTGTCAGGGGGCAAGGAGGCACTTCCTTCCGTGTGAAGATGTAGCTAGTGGGTCCCAGCTATGAGGGGGAAATGTTTTTTTCATGAAATACAGAGGCCCTTCCGGTGGGTCCCCGTTGTCAGGTGGAGGAATCATTACTTTGTGCGTAATAAGGAGGCACTTCCTTGCGTGCGACCTTGGATCTAGCTGTCAGCCTATCCATGTATAGTCCTCTTCTGATGGATGTCGTTCAGTGACCATGTTGACTATGCCGCGCCGAGAGCACCAAGGCGGTGGACGACGGTGAGGCCTAGGAAGAGAATGACTGGGGCTGTGGAAGACTCAATGGTTGTTTCCCACATAGAGGGAATTACGAGGGTTTACAGGTTCATCTATCGTCGCCGGAGAATAATAGGAGGTGTGGGTGAGTAGAGGGATGGCCAGGCCATCGATGGGAGTAGGCTAGGGCGATGAGGCCTGCACGGCAGCACGGGCGGCCACGGGAGGCAGGATCAGGCGGTATGGTTGGCGCTGGTTTGGGCAGCTGCAGCAAGAAGACCAGAGGTTGAAGAAGCAGCACGGCCATTGGATTAACATCCCACGGTCAGTGCAGCTAAAATCGTTTATTGACTAAGTTGACAAAGCCCTGCGACGTGTCAACTTAGTAGGCCCACAAGTCAGCCTCCAAGTCGGGTGGGTCCCAGCTAGCAGGGGGATGAATCATTTTTTTACGCGTAATAAGGAGGCACTTCCTTGCTTGCAAAGATGTAGCCGGTGGGTCCCAGCTATCGGGGAGATGAAACTTGTTTTTCCGCATAATAAGGAGGCACTTCCTTGCATGCGAAGATGTTACTTGTGGGTCAAACCTGTCGGGGGGGGGGGTCATTTGTTTTCGCATAATAAGGAGGCACTTGCTTTGCATGTGGCCATGTACCATGCGGGTCCATACTGTCAGCCTCTCCACATATATCCCTCTATCGATGGTTATTGTTTCATGACAAAGTGGACCACGCGGCGAGGCTTAGGAAGGGAACGACCCGGAGCTGGCGAAGACACAGCTATGGATGCTCACGCGGGCGGGAGTACGAGGGTTCACTGGTTCGACTATGGTGTGAGGATGTCGTCAACGGAGAATAACAGGAGGTGTGGGCACTACAAAAAAAATTCACTTCCGTGATGATACATGTTTGTCATAGTAGGTCGCGTTTTTTGTCATGCATGTACATCCATGACAAATTTATGACAGAATCAAGATAGTCATACCTGTGCTGTCGTAGAAGTGTTCCATGACATTACCAAAATTATCATCACGGAAGTGTCCACTTCCATGACGATAAATCGCGCGTCACAGAAGTGCTTTCGTTAAGGGTGACCGACACGTGGCATCCACCATAATGGAACGCTGTTAAGCTATCGGGTCGGGTTTTGGATCCGTTAACCCGTTAACAGCCCCGACCAATGGGGATTTTCCACGTGTAAAATCATCATTGGCTGGAGGAAACACGTGTCGGCTCACCGTTGGGACAGATGTCATCCACTCATTGGACAGAAGGCGCCTATGATACGTCGACACGTGGCACAACCTAATAGAGGCCCATTCCTGTGAAAAGGCCACCCCGTTTGACTTGGTCAAAAGGTGGCGGGCCAGCCCATGGAAAGCCTGTTAATGGCCTGTTCGCATATAGCCCATTTACAACCCGCTAACCCAAGGCCCGTTACGCCCTATCCTAATTAGGCCCAGTAGCATCATCTTGGCCATCCAATATGATTCCAGCCCATTTTCACTTCTGGCCCATGTATGGCCCATGACGTCTTTCGGCCCATATGATGCCCTATGTAACTCTTGGCCTATTAACGGCCCGTGGTGAAACTGGCCTGCATTGAAAAGTGTATCACTTTACACCCACTAACGACCCGTGGTGAAACTGGCCCGTAATGAACAGTCTATCACTTTATAACCATTAAGGGCCCGTTATTCAGTTGGGTTGTTTCCAGCAAATGTTATCTTTCGGCCTTCTCAGAGCCCATTTATTCTTGGGCTCATTTCCAGCATTCGTTTACTTACGACCCGTTACTGTCATTTTCTGCTTGTGGGCCAAATTTAGCCCGTGGTTACATCGGCCCGTTTGTGGTCCGTTAATACGTTGGGCCGTTGTCATACGTCATCAAATACGGCCTATTAACGATGGCCCATTATGGTCATACGACCCGTATAAGGCCCATTGATGATACGACCCGTAGAAGGCCCATTGTTTCTACGGCCCATAGAAGGCCCATTGTTTCTACGGCCCGTAGAAGGCCCATTGTTTCTACGGCCCGTAGAAGGCCTACTGTTTCTACGGCCCGTAGAAGGCCCACTGTTTTACGGCCCGTAGGAGGCCCAGTGTCACTTCAGTAAATATTAGTCCATGGTTATTGTGGCCTAGTTTTAAAAAGAACTGCACTGACTACAAGCAAACAAATAAACAAGACAACAAGGAAATAAATAAGCATGCAACTTATGCTAGGCTATCACGGCTGTTACACATATTAAATCCACTGGGCATCAAAGTTCGCCACCAATGCAAATATAGGGAACAAAGCAGCATATCATATACACTGGTTGTCAAAGTTGGTGACCAGCGCAAATAAACACCGCAGCAAAACAAATCCAGAACTGAAACCACTTCAGAAGATCTCAAGAAACAATATCCTGGGTACCCATAATGCTGGCAAGAGGCTTAGCAAGCTTATTAAGTTTCTCTTGTTTGGCACTTAAATCCTCCAGCGCTTGCTGTTGCACCAGAAAATATGCATCTGAATTCTGTAGGGACTTCCTCAGTCCTTCAGCTTCCTGTCGCAGCACATCTGATCGATGTCTTTCAACTTGAAGTTGAGACTCAAGAAGACGAACTGATTCAGGCAGCGAGTTCGAAGAGCTTGTGACAGCAGTAGTGGCCAGTAACTCGAACACTACATCAAGACAAGACTTTTGGGTTCCCTCACTGTCGTCAAGATAGTTTTTATCAGCTTTCTTGGAGACCAACAGGGATGTCTCACTATCTTGAACCTTATCTGCATTACTTCCTTTACCATTGGATAACGCGGTACTGTTCTCCAATATTTTGTCCGCATTCTAAAAGAGAAACAAGTAGACATATCACATGTTTACCATGTTGTATATGAAACTCATTTTGGTAAATGAGTTCAGTAGTAAAGTGGACAGGATAACAGCATGAAACAAACATATATCTATGTGCCATGGTTACTTTATGGTCTATATCATTCTAGTTTTTGTTGCCAAATCAAGATAGAGACACAGTTCAAATAATATTTGTTCAAGACAAAGCAGAATAGACAGAATATAAGTGTGGGTAACTATAGAGCAATAAAAACACTTGTAATGTGCATGACATGAGAACATAACTATTTATTCAATTGAAACTGAAATCAACATAGAGCAGGTTACAACAGCAAACCAGTTAAAGAAACAGGTTTAAAACATACCTGTTGCACCATTGGAGTTTCAATTCCATCCTTCAAATTTCAAAATAGTTGGTATGAGTAAATACAGTAATGCAAGAGCAAAGGAGTATGAACCATAGCTACAGAACCTGACCTGAGAACAAATCTTCTTCTCCTTTAAGTGTTGAGTTGGGATTCGGAGTGGTGGTCCTCATGCTTTGGGCACTGCAGTTCCCTTACTAACCGCTCGTGTTTGGGTACTCTGTGGTGGAGACAGTGCTGTGTCAACTGGAACTGGGTTACTATCTGCCGGGGTTGGGGTTAGAAGGGGTGTAGCTGGTTCTCTGTCCAACTGGGTAGGGGTACAATCTATGAGAGTCTGGGTTATGTGTGGTGGATCTGGTCCTTGGGCAAGTACAATCGTGGTTCTACCTGCATCAACTGGTAGCACTATCTTTTCTGAAGGCCGCGTTGTTACTCCCTTAGATACTGCCATCACGCTCTCCAATTCAAATGGCTGATAAACAAGAAAAGTAATTGAAAGTATAGACATTGTATGATAGACAGGTGTAATGGATAGTGGGGAATAAAAGAGAGCATAAAATAATTCATATTTATGTTGTCTAACCAAACAGGATAGCATGACACAATTTCACATATACGATGGCTAACTAAACAGGATAACATGACACTATTTCACATTATGATGGCTAACTCAAAAAGATGGAAAGACATAGTTCAAAATATGAGACTATGTAGACAAGATGACATGACATAACTATATAATGTGTTTATTAAATAGGTTGGCATGCCATAATTCACATACATTCATGGATAGAATGCCATAATTCGAAATATGATGACTGTAACACTAAACAGGATGAGATGATATAACTATATGATGTCTTTATTAAATGGGTTGCCATGCCATAATTTAGATAGATGATGAAGGAAATATGCCCTAGAGGCAATAATAAAGTTATTATTTATTTCCTCATATCATGATAAATGTTTATTGTTCATGCTAGAATTGTATTAAACGGAAACATGATACATGTGTGAATACATAGACAAACTTAATGTCACTAGTATGCCTCTACTTGACTAGCTCATTAATCAAAGATGGTTATGTTTCCTAACCATAGACATGTGTTTTCATTTGATTAACGGGATCACATCATTAGAAGAATGATGTGATTGACTTGACCCATTCCGTTAGCCTAGCACTTGATCGTTTAGTATGTTGCTATTGCTTTCTTCATGACTTATACAAAGTTCCTACAACTATGAGATTGTGCAACTCCCGTTTACCGGAGGAACACTTTGTCTGCTACCAAACATCACAACGTAACTGGGTGATTATAAAGGTGCTCTACAGGTGTCTCCAAAGGTACATGTTGAGTTGGCATAATTCAAGATTAGGTTTTGTCACTCCGATTGTCGGAGAGGTATCTCTAGGCCCTCTCGGTAATACACATCACTTAAGCCATGCAAGCATTATAACTAATGAGTTAGTTACGGAATGATGTATTACGGAACGAGTAAAGAGACTTGCCGGTAACGAGATTGAACTAGGTATTGGATACCGACGATCGAATCTCGGACAAGTAACATACCGATGACAAAGGGAACAACGTATGTTGTTATGCGGTTTGACCGATAAAGATCTTCGTAGAATATGTAGGAGCCAATATGAGCGTCTAGATTCTGCTATTGGTTATTGACCGAGAATAGTTCTAGGTCATGTCTACATAGTTCTCGAACCCGTAGGGTCCGCACGCTTAAGGTTTCGATGACAGTAATATTATGAGTTTATGAGTTTTGATGTACCGAAGGAGTTTGGAGTCCCGGATGAGATCGGGGACATGACGAGGAGTCTCGAAATGGTCGAGACGTAAAGATCGATATATTGGACGACTATATTCGGACTTCGGAAAGGTTCCGAGTGATTCGGGTATTTATCGGAGTACCGGAGAGTTACGGGAATTCGCCGGGGAGAAGTATTGGGCCTTATTGGGCCATACGAGAAAGAGAGAGGGGCTGCCTAGGGCAGGCCGCGGCCTCCCCCATGGCCTAGTCCGAATTGGACTAGGGGGAGGGGCCGCACCCCCTCCTTCCTTCCCTTCTCTCTTCCCCTTCCTTGTCTCCTACTCCTACTACTTGGAAGGACTCCTAGTTGGACTAGGAAAGGGGGAATCCTACTCCCGGTGGGAGTAGGACTCCCCTAGGGCGCGCCATAGAGAGGGCCGGCCCTCCCCTCCTCCACTTCTTTATATACGGGGGCAGGGGGCACCCCATGGACACACAAGTTGATCTACGGATCGTTCCTTAGCCGTGTGCGGTGCCCCCCCCCCCACCATATTCCACCTCGGTCATATCGTCGCGGAGTTTAGGCGAAGCCCTGCGCCGGTAGAACATCATCATCGTCACCATGCCGTCGTGCTGACGGAACTCATCCCTGACGCTTTGCTGGATTAGAGCCCGGGGAACGTCATCGAGCTGAACGTGTGCTGAACACGGAGGTGCCGTACGTTCGGTGCTTGGATCGGTCGAATCGTGAAGACGTACGACTACATCAATCGCGTTGTCATAACGCTTCCGCTTACGGTCTATGAGGGTACGTGGACAACACTCTTCCCTCTCGTTGCTATGCTATCACCATGATCTTGCGTGTGCATATGAAATTTTTTGAAATTACTACGTTCCCCAACAGTGGCATCCGAGCCTAGGTTTTATGCGTTGATGTTATATGCACGAGTAGAACACAAGTGAGTTGTGGGCGATACAAGTCATACTGCTTACCAGCATGTCATACTTTGGTTCGACGGTATTGTGAGATGAAGCGGCCCGGACCGACATTACGCGTACGCTTACGCGAGACTGGTTTCACCATTACGAGCACTTGTGCTTAAAGGTGGCTGGCGGGTGTCTGTCTCTCTCACTTTAGCTGAATCGAGTGTGGCTACGCCCGGTCCTTGCGAAGGTTAAAATAGCACTAACTTGACAAACTATCGTTGTGGTTTTGATGCGTAGGTAAGAACGGTCCTTGCTAAGCCCGTAGCAGCCACGTAAAATTTGCAACAACAAAGTAGAGGACGTCTAACTTGTTTTTGCAGGGCATGTTGTGATGTGATATGATCAAGACGTGATGGTATATTTATTGTATGAGATGATCATGTTTTGTAACCGAAGTTATCGGCAACTGGCAGGAGCCATATGGTTGTCGCTTTATTGTATGAAATGCAAACGCCCTGTAATTGCTTTACTTTATCTCTAAGTGGTAGCGATAGTCGTAGAAGCAATAGATGGCGTAAACGACAACGATGCTACGATGAAGATCAAGGTGTCGCGCCGGTGACGATGGTGATCACGATGGTGCTTCGGAGATGGAGATCACAAGCACAAGATGATGATGGCCATATCATATCACTTATATTGATTGCATGTGATGTTTATCCTTTATGCATCTTATCTTGCTTTGATTGACGGTAGTATTTTAAGATGATCTCTCACTAAAAATTATCAAGAAGTGTTCTCCCTGAATATGCACCGTTGCCAAAGTTCGTCGTGCCCAAACACCACATGATGATCGGGTGTGATAAGCTCTACGTCCATCTACAACGGGTGCAAGCCAGATTTGCACACGCAGAATATTCAGGTTATACTTGACGAGCCTAGCATATGCAGATATGGCCTCGGAACACAAAGACCGAAAGGTCGAGCGTGAATCATATAGTAGATATGATCAACATAGTGATGTTCACCATTGAAAACTACTCCATCTCACGTGATGATCGGTTATGGTTTAGTTGATTTGGATCACGTAATCACTTAGATGACTAGAGAGATATCTATCTAAGTGGGAGTTCTTAAGTAATATGATTAATTGAACTTAAATTTATCATGAACGTAGTCCTATTAGTATTTTGCAAATTATGTTGTAGATCAATAACTTGCGTTGTTGCTTTCATATGTTTATTTTTATATGTTCCTAGAGAAAATTGTGTTGAAAGATGTTAGTAGCAATGATGCGGATTGGATCCGTGATCGGAGGTTTATCCTCATTGCTGCACAGAAGAATTGTGTCCTTAATGCACCGCTAGGTGACAGACCTATTGCAGGAGCAGATGCAGATGTTATGAACGTTTGGCTAGCTCAATATGATGACTACTTGATAGTTTTGTGCACCATGCTTTATGTCTTAGAATCGGGACTTCAAAAACGTTTTGAACGTCATGGACCACATGAGATGTTCCAGGAGTTGAAGTTAATATTTCAAGCAAATACCCGAGTTGAGAGATATGAAGTCTCCAACAAGTTCTATAGCTAAAAGATGGAGGAGAATCGCTCAACTAGTGAGCATGTGATCAGATTGTCTGGGTACTACAATCGCTTGAATCAAGTGGGAGTTAATCTTCCAGATAAGATAGTGATTGACAGAATTCTCTAGTCACCACCACCAAGTTAGTAGAACTTCGTGATGAACTATAATGCAAGGGATGACGAAAACGATTCCCGAGCTCTTCATGATGCTGAAATCGACGAAGGTAGAAATCAAGAAAGAGCATCAAGTGTTGATGATTGACAAGACCACTAGTTTCAAGAAAAGGGCAAAGGGAAAGAAAGGGAACTTCAAGCAGAATGGCAAGCAAGTTATCACTCCCGCGAAGAAGCCCAAAGCTGGACCAAAGCCTGAAACTGAGTGATTATACTTCAAAGGAAATGGTCACTAGAAGCGGAAATGTCTTGAATATTTGGTGGATAAGAAGGATGGCAAAGTGAACAAGGGTATATTTGATATACATGTTATTGATGTGTACCTTACTAGTGTTTATAGTAACCCCTGAGTATTTGATACTTGTTCGGTTCCTAAGATTAGTAACTCGAAACAGGAGTTACAGAATAAACATAAACTAGTTGAGGGTGAAGTGACGATGTGTGTTGGAAGTGGTTCCAAGATTGATATGATCATCATCGCACACTCCCTATACTTTCGGGATTAGTGTTGAACCTAAATAAATGTTATTTGGTGTTTGCGTTGAGCATGAATATGATTTGATCATGTTTATTGCAATACAGTTATTCATTTAAAATCAGAGAATAATTGTTGTTCTGTTTAAATGAATAAAACCTTTGATGGTCATACACCCAATGAAAATAGTTTGTTGGATCTTGATCGTAGTGATACACATATTCATAATATTGATGCCAAAAGATGCAAAGTTGATAATGATAGTGCAACTTGTTTGTGGCACTGCCGTTTGGGTCATATCGGTGTAAAGTGCATGAAGAAACTCCATAAAGATGGATTTTCGGAATCACTTGGTTATGAATCATTTGATGCTTGCGAACCGTGCCTTTTGGGCAAGATGACTAAAAACTCCGTTCTTCGGAACAATAGAGCGAGCAACTGACTTATTGGAAATAATACATACTGACGTATGCGATCCGATGAGTGTTGAGGCTCGCGGCAAGTATCATTATTTTCTGACCTTCACAGATGATTTGAGCAGATATGGGTATATCTACTTAATGAAACATAAGTCTGAAACGTTTGAAAAGTTCAAAGAATTTCAGAGTGAAGTTGAAAATCATCGTAACAAGAAAATAAAATTTCTACGATCTGATCGTCGAGGAGAATATTTGAGTTACGAGTTTGTTCTACATTTGAAACAATGCGGAATAGTTTCACAACTCACGCCACCCGGAACACCACAGCGTAATGGTGTGTCCGAACATCATAACCGTACTTTATTGGATATTGTACAATCTATGATGTTTCTTACCGATTTACCACTATCGTTTTGGGGTCATGCATTAAAGACAACTGCATTCACGTTAAAAAGGGGCACCACCTAAGTCCGTTGAGACGACACAATATGAACTGTGGTTTGGCAAGAAACCAAAGTTGTCATTTCTTAAAGTTTGGAGTTGCGATGCTTATATGAAAAAGGATTTCAACTTGATAAGCTCGAACCCAAATCGGAGAAGTGCGTCTTCATAGAATACCCAAAGGAAACTGTTGGGTACACCTTCTATCACAGATCCGAAGGCAAAACATTCGTTGCTAAGAATGGATCCTTTCTAGAGAAGGAGTTTCTCTCGAAAGAAGTGAGTGGGAGGAAAGTAGAGCTTGATAAGGTAATTTGTACCTTCTCCCGAATTGGAAAGTAGTTCATCACAGAAATAAGTTCCAGTGATTCCTACACCAATTAGTGAAGAAGCTAATGGTGATGATCATGAAACTTCAGATCAAGTTACTACAGACCCTCGTAGGTCTTCCAGAGTACAATCCGCACCAGAGTGGTACGGTAATCCTGTTCTGAAAGTCATGTTACTAGACCATAATAAACCTACGAACTATGAGGAAGCGATGAAGAGCCCAGATTCCGTGAAATGGCTTGAGGCCATGAAATCTGAGATATGATCCATGTATGAGAACAAAGTGTACACTTTGATTGACTTGCCCGATGATCGGTGAGTCATTAAGAATAAATGGATCTTCAAGAGGAAGACGGACGCTGATAGTAGTGTTACTATCTAGAAAGCTAGAATTGTCGCAAAAGTTTTTCAACAAGGTCAAAGTGTTGACTACGATGAGAGTTTCTCACTTGTATATATGCTTAAGTCTGTCTGAATCATGTTAGCAATTGCCGCATTTTTATGAAATCTGGCAAATGGATAGACAAAACTGCATTCCTTAATGGATTTATTTAAGAAGAGTTGTATATGATGCAACCAGAAGGTTTTGTCAATCCTAAAGGTGTTAACAAAATGTGCAAGCTCCAGCGATCCATCTATGGACTGGTGCAAGCATCTCGGAGTTGGAATATACGCTTTGATGAGTTGATCAAAGCATATAGTTTTATACAGACTTGCGGTGAAGCCTGTATTTACAAGAAAGTGAGTGGGAGCACTACAACATTTCTGATAAGTATATGTGAATGACATATTGTTGATCGGAAATAATGTAGAATTATTTTGCAAAGCATAAAGGAGAGTTTGAAAGGAGTTTTTTCAAAGAAAGACCTCGGTGAAGCTGCTTACATATTGAGCATCAAGATCTATAGAGATAGATCAAAGGCGCTTGAAAAGTTTTTTCAATGAGTACATACCTTGACAAGATTTTGAAGTAGTTCAAAATGGAACAGTCAAAGAAAGAGTTTCTTGCCTGTGTTACAAGGTGTGAAATTGAGTAAGACTCAAATCCTGACCACAGCAGAAAATAGAAAGAGAATGAAAGTCATTCCCTATGCTTCAGTCATAGGTTCTATAAAAGTATGCCATGCTATGGACCAGACCTATTGTATACTTTGCCCTGGTTTGGCAAGGGAGTACAATAGTGATCTAGGAGTAGATCACTGGACAGTGGTCAAAATTATCCTTAGTGGAATAAGGATATGTTTCTCGATTATGGAGGTGACAAAAGGTTCGTCATAAAGGGTTACGTCGATACAACTGTTGGCACTGATCCAGATGACTCTAAGTCTTAATCTGGATACATATTGAAAGTGGGAGCAATTAGCTAGAGTAGCTCCGTGCAGAGCATTGTAGACATAGAATATTTGCAAAATACATACGACTCTGAATGTGACAGACCCGTTGACTAAACTTCTCTCACAAGCAAGACATGATCATACCTTAGTACTCTTTGGGTGTTAATCACATAGCGATGTGAACTAGATTATTGACTCTAGTAAACCCTTTGGGTGTTGATCACATGACGATGTGAACTATGGGTGTTAATCACATGGTGATGTGAACTAGATTATTGACTCTAGTGCAAGTGGGAGACTGAAGGAAATATGCCCTAGAGGCAATAATAAAGTTATTATTTATTTCCTCATATCATGATAAATGTTTATTATTCATGCTAGAATTGTATTAACCGGAAACATGATACATGTGTGAATACATAGACAAACTTAATGTCACTAGTATGCCTCTACTTGAGTAGCTCATTAATCAAAGATGGTTATGTTTCCTAACCATAGACATGTGTTGTCATTTGATTAACGGGATCACATCATTAGAAGAATGATGTGATTGACTTGACCCATTCCGTTAGCCTAGCACTTGATCGTTTACTATGTTGCTATTGCTTTCTTCATGACTTATACAAAGTTCCTACAACTATGAGATTGTGCAACTCCCGTTTACCGGAGGAACACTTTGTCTGCTACCAAACGTCACAACGTAACTGGGTGATTATAAAGGTGCTCTACAGGTGTCTCCAAAGGTACATGTTGAGTTGGCATAATTCGAGATTAGGTTTTGTCACACCGATTGTCGGAGAGGTATCTCTGGGCCCTCTCGGTAATACACATCACTTAAGCCTTGCAAGCATTATAACTAATGAGTTAGTTATGGAATGATGTATTACGGAACGAGTAAAGAGACTTGCCGGTAACGAGATTGAACTAGGTATTGGATACCGACGATCGAATCACGGACAAGTAACATACCGATGACAAAGGGAACAACATATGTTGTTATGCGGTTTGACCGATAAAGATCTTCGTAGAATATGTAGGAGCCAATATGAGCGTCCAGGTTCCGCTATTGGTTATTGACCGAGAATAGTTCTAGGTCATGTCTACATAGTTCTCGAACCCGTAGGGTCCGCAGGCTTAAGGTTTCGATGACAGTAATATTATGAGTTTATGAGTTTTGATGTACCGAAGGAGTTTGGAGTCTCGGATGAGATCGGGGACATGACGAGGAGTCTCGAAATGGTCGATACGTAAAGATCGATATATTGGACGACTATATTCGGACTTCGGAAAGGTTCCGAGTGATTCGGGTATTTATCGGAGTACCGGAGAGTTACTGGAATTCGCCGGGGAGAAGTATTGGGCCTTATTGGGCCATACGGGAAAGAGAGAGGGGCTGCCTAGGGCAGGCCGCGGCCTCCCCCATGGCCTAGTCCGAATTGGACTAGGGGGATGGGCCGCACCCCCTCCTTCCTTCCCTTCTCTCATCCCCTTCTTTGTCTCCTACTCCTACTACTTGGAAGGACTCCTAGTTGGACTAGGAAAGGGGGAATCCTACTCCCGGTGGGAGTAGGACTCCCCTAGGGCGCGCCATAGAGAGGGCCGGCCCTCCCCTCCTCCACTCCTTTATATACGGGGGCAGGGGGCACCCCATGGACACACAAGTTTATTTACGGATCGTTCCTTAGCCGTGTGCGGTGCCCCCCCCACCATATTCCACCTCGGTCATATCGTTACGGAGTTTAAGCGAAGCCCTGCGCCGGTAGAACATCATCATTGTCACCACGCCGTCGTGCTGACGGAACTCATCCCCGACGCTTTGCTGGATTAGAGCCCGGGGAACATCATCGAGCTGAACGTGTGCTGAACACGGAGGTGCCGTACGTTCGGTGCTTGGATCGGTCGAATCATGAAGACGTACGACTACATCAACCGCGTTGTCATAACGCTTCCGCTTACGGTCTATGAGGGTGCGTGGACAACACTCTCCCCTCTCGTTGCTATGCCATCACCATGATCTTGCATGTGCGTAGCAATTTTTTTGAAATTACTACGTTCCCCAACAGTGGCATCCGAGCCTAGGTTTTATGCGTTGATGTTATATGCACGAGTAGAACACAAGTGAGTTGTGGGCGATACAAGTCATACTGCTTACCAGCATGTCATACTTTGGTTCGACGGTATTGTGAGATGAAGCGGCCCGGACCGACATTACGCGTACGCTTACGCGAGACTGGTTTCACCGTTACGAGCACTTGTGCTTAAAGGTGGCTGGCGGGTGTCTGTCTCTCTCACTTTAGCTGAATCGAGTGTGGCTACGCCCGGTCCTTGCGAAGGTTAAAACAGCACTAACTTGACAAACTATCGTTGTGGTTTTAATGCGTAGGTAAGAACGGTTCTTGCTAAGCCCGTAGCAGCCACGTAAAATTTGCAACAACAAAGTAGAGGACGTCTAAGTTGTTTTTGCAGGGCATGTTGTGATGTGATATGGTCAAGACGTGATGGTATATTTATTGTATGAGATGATCATGTTTTGTAACCGAAGTTATCGGCAACTGGCAGGAGCCATATGGTTGTCGCTTTATTGTATGAAATGCAAATGACCTGTAATTGCTTTACTTTATCTCTAAGCGGTAGCGATAGTCATAGAAGCAATAGATGGCGTAAACGACAACGATGCTACGATGGAGATCAAGGTGTCACGCCGGTGACGATGGTGATCACGACGGTGCTTCGGAGATGGAGATCACAAGCACAAGATGATGATGGCCATATCATATCACTTATATTGATTGCATGTGATGTTTATCCTTTATGCATCTTATCTTGCTTTGATTGACGGTAGCATTTTAAGATGATCTCTCACTAAAAATTATCAAGAAGGATTCTCCCTGAATATGCACCGTTGCCAAAGTTCGTCGTGCCCAGACACCACGTGAATCGGGTGTGATAAGCTCTACGTCCATCTACAATGGGTGCAAGCCAGATTTGCACACGCAGAATATTCAGGTTATACTTGACGAGCCTAGCATATGCAGATATGGCCTCGGAACACAGAGACCAAAAGGTCGAGCGTGAATCCTATAGTAGATATGATCAACATAGTGATGTTCACCATTGAAAACTACTCCATCTCACGTGATGATCGGTTATGGTTTAGTTGATTTGGATCACGTAATCACTTAGATGACTAGAGAGATATCTATCTAAGTGGGAGTTCTTAAGTAATATGATTAATTGAACTTAAATTCATCATGAACTTAGTCCTGGTAGTATTTTGCAAATTATGTTGTAGATCAATAACTTGCATTGTTGCTTTCATATGTTTATTTTTATATGTTCCTAGAGAAAATTGTGTAGAAAGATGTGTTGATTATAGCCCGGGGAATGTCATCGAACTGAAGTGTGCTGCACACGGAGGTGCCGTACGTTCGGTGCTTGGATCGGTCAAATCGTGAAGACGTACGACTACATCAACCGCGTTGTCATAACGCTTCCGCTTACGGTCTACGAGGGTACGTGGACAACACTCTCCCCTCTCGTTGCTATGCCATCACTATGATCTTGCGTGTGCGTAGGAATTTTTTTGAAATTACTACGTTCCCCAACAGATGATGTGTATGTACTATGTAAACATGACGGCATGATATAATTCAAATATATGATTATATAGTAAGCAAGTAAGCAGATGGCAATCTATATATGATGTAAAAACCAAGCAATGCAAGACAACATGCATGACATGGGTAATATAACCTTGCCAAGTTTGAGCATAGACCTCAGGGGGCAAATAGGACTGGTCATCAGTATCTGAATCCTCCTCTGAGGAGCTCTCTATAGCCAGCAAGATGTCTGCTTCAGCAGGTAGCATTGTCTGCTCTGAATACCTTGTTTTCACTCCAGATACTTCCATCACCGCTTCAAATGGCTGATGCACAGGAAGCGTAGTTGAATATACAAACGTTGTCGACAAATGGAACATGTAATACAAAAAAATGATAGCATGATATAATTCACATACATGATGATTGGCTAAACAGCATGGCATTGCATAATTCACATATATAATGCCTTTGCAACAAGATAGCATTGTATAATTCACATATATAATGTCTTGCAACAAGATGGCAATGCATAATTCACATATATGGTAATTAGACACTGAACATGTGGCATTCACACAAAGCATGTCTAAACTAATCAAATGGCATAGCAATGCGAGACACCATACGCACGATATGAGCAACATAACCCTGTCAAGTTAGAGCATACACCTCGGGGGGGGGGGGATAGGACTGGTCATCTGTCTCTGAATCCTCCTCTGAGGAGCTATCCATAACCAGCGAAATATGCGCTTCATCAGATAGCATAGTCTGCTGAGAACACCTTGTTTTGACTCCAGAATTTGCCATCACCGAGTCAAATGGCTGATGCACATGAAGAGCAGTTGAATGTACTAACATTGTTGACGAATGTAATATGTAACGAAAAAAAGGATGGCCTAATATAATTTACATATAAGATGACTCGCTAAGCAGGATGGCATTGCAAAATTCACATATATGATGCCTGGCTAAACAAGGTGGCATTGCATAATTCACATTAACGATGAATAAACTAAACAGATGGCATTCGCACAAAGGATGTCTAAACTAAGCAGATGACATATTTGATGTATAAAGTAAGCAATGCAAGACACCATATGCATGATATAACCAACATCAGCATGCCAAGTTAGAGCGAAGACCTCAGGGGGTAAATAGGAGTTATCTTCTCCTTCTGAATCCCCGTCAGAACAGATATCTTCCTGTCGATTACAATCCGAAATGCGTGGAGGGCGGGCTGCCTTTGCGCCTACCATGGAGCGACGTCTGCATGAAATTATATTGCCACGCAAGGCTTGTCTCTTTTGCTCTACATGTTCAGTTCCATTGTTTACAATAACTATCATGCATAGGAATAAAACATAGTGAGATTATGTAAGGAGTGCATGCAGAAATCCAGAGTGATGGTAGCAACCTGTGGATAGACCCAAAACCAATAATAGCAGGCAGATAATGGCTTCAGTTAATAAATACAGATAATGGCTTCTTTACTGTTTGTTTCCCACCCAACATGAAACTCATAGTAGACACCGGAGATTAACCAGATAGTAGATAGATACTATTGATAGCGGCCCCGATATGTACCCCACAAAAATTTAAAAACTCAAGTTTGACCATTAGTTTGGTGCTGACTCAGAGTCTAATCGGTGAACAGGACGATAAAGTAGCATGTAATATTAAGCGATGCATAACATAAGCAGACACGAAAGAGTGTGACCTCTCTTGCAGACCCATGTAGTCCTCGAGGTCATCTGCTCGGTTGATGATGGTAATGCAGTTTTCATGGCTGCCAGCGGCGAGGAATAAGATCTGAGGCGGCGAAAGACAGTCCGGAGGCTGGATCCCTGCTGTGCTGGACCCTTCTGTCATTGGAGCAGCTGAGCTGGGGTGGACGACGACGCAGCAGGAGCGGGACAAACCACGCAAGGTTTTCTTTGACAACTATCTATAAGAGAAGTAATTCTATAAGGGCTCGTTTGAATTGGAGGATTCCAACAATGCAGGGATAGGAAATATACAGGAATAGGTAGGAATGCATGTGCAAAACAGAGAATTTAAAAACACATGATTTCTGCCAATCTGGGTGTTTGATTCACAACAATTGGAAGATCACAGGATGCAAAGAAGCATGGTGAGATTAAGTCAAACCACAAGAAAATATACGGTTATAATGCTATTATGCTACTATCTCTTAGTCTTGTGGTTCATGAATAGGAATTTGAAAAGGAGGACAAGTGAGAATTAAAATTCCTACGTTTTTCTTTCAAGGAGACATTAAAGGAACAAATCCATGTGCTCAGTGGAAAATATATATAGCATGTAGAGTAAAAAAGAGATGCAACAAGTGTACAACCTCTTTGGCGAAGCCATGTCGATCTCAGCGTGATTGGGTTGGCCCGTGAGGATGCTCCGGCTGACTTTGCTATCGGAGGAGGGGAAGAAGATCTTAGGCGTTTGGAGATGGAGCCCGAGGTACTGCTCCGCTGTGATGGAGGGTTTCATCGTTGGAGTAGCTCCGGTGAGTTGTACGACACCGAGGCTGAAGCAGGACAAGAGAGACAACGAACAACGTTAACCTGAATGGAATTCTAATAGCATCTCCAATACATGGCGTAAAATACATAACCACAAAGTGCTAGATGTAAAATACATCAGCCGCTCATCTCTGAACTTAACTGTCGAAACTGAACTTAACTGTCAAAACTGAACTTAACTGTCGAAACCAAACCTAACTGTGGAAACTGAATTTTGCTGTCGAAACTGAACACACTAGCAAGGTGAGGCTACACGTCGGTCGACTGGCTTTTTCATCTCTGGTCAGTCGATTTTGCAGCCGTTGGATACGAAATCAAGGGCTTGCGGTTCATCTTCAACCTCCACCCCCCTGAGCCGCCAGCCACCACCGGCCAAACAGCAGCCCCCCGCCGCCCGCGGCCGGCGGTGAGCCGCCCCGCCCGCCCCGAAAACACTCCCCACCGTCGGTCCGCCGCTGCCCCGGCCATCCCTCTAGCCTCCCCCCCTGTGTCGAGCTTTTTCTCCGGCGATCCCCACGCCACCGCCCCGCCAACGCCCTGCCACCACCGGCGGCCACCGCCCCCATCCTGAACCCTAAGATAGATAGTGGGGTACCTCTCCGGCGAGCCCCCCTCCCCGCTGCGGCTGGTCCTTCCTTCACCCCAGCGAGCCCACCCCTTGAAAATACGACTGACCCAAAAGTCGATTCAGTCGACTGAAGTGTAGCCAAATCGGAGCAGCATCGCAAGCAAGAGCAAGAGCGAGAGCAGCAGTGCGAGCAAGAGCAAGAGCAAGAGCAGACCAGGTAGGGGACCGAGAGCAAGAGCAGAGTAGCAGCCTGAGCGAGAGCTAAAGCAGCAGCAGCTCCTACTGATGTGGACGTCGCCACCGAGGGAGCGACGCTGTGGAGGAAGTGGCCGGCGATGCCGCCGTGGATGGAGCCGCGCCGTGTCTGCTCGGGATCGAGCGCCAGCAGCACCGTGAGATTGAATCAAGAAGAAAATGCGGCGATTAGTGTACAACCTCTTTGGTGGGGCCGATTAGGCCGCAGCTTCATCCGAGAAAACGGTGATGATGATGCTCTTCCGGTGGTGCAGGTGAAGACGGCGGTGTGGGAATGGAGGTGGCGCGAAAGACGAGGGGAATGTCGGGGCAGCTCCTTGGAGGTGGAGGACGGGGTGGCTGAACCGGCGGGACGATGAGATCGACGATGGATCCTCATCCAGTATGGTGGATGAGGGACGTCGAGGTGTTGCTGTGGACGACGTCGTCGGCGAAGAGGCTCCGGCTGGGTGGCGGACGAAGCAGGGTGTGGGGTTTCGTCGCGGGTTTTCGCGGCCTCGATGTACGAATGGGTGGGCGGATGGGATGGCAGTGGGGAACCATTGCTTAGAGACGCGCTTGTCCGAAATGTGGGGTAAGTTACAAAAGTACCCCCCCCCCACACCAATTTGAGGCGGTTCTTTCGGTTCACGGGTACCACGGGCATTTCACGTGTCGGGATTTCACTGGAGGTGGGAGTTTTCACGTGCGTTGTAATTTTGGAATAGCAAGGCGCGGGTTGAGATGGAGGGAGTTGTCGGAGCACAACGAGACAAAGATATATCTTAAATATTTCGGGCTAACAAGGTGCGGGTTGAAATTTTCGGACAAGCCTAACATGTACTGTACCAAATCAATGCGCACTACAAATGTCATTCAAAACTTTGAATTCATGTTATGTTCAATTACAATATTTCGCTACGTGTATAATGCATGCAACCTACTACTCAAATGAACGTTTTAGTGCATTCCAAACATTTATACTACCGCTTCAATATGAACTAAATTTGAATAAGATCTACAGTAATGATTGTTGTGAAGTCAAAGCATTTGAATTTGTTTCTCTGTTTTAATAAGATCTACAATCATCATTATTGTAAAGTTAAACCATCGTTTGTGTATTATCTTCACAGCACACCACATGATCAGTCTCGAGTTACATATGAACTATGTGTACTATATGAACTCGAACTAGATTTTTTGAATCCACTTTATTTTGATTTCAAATCACATTACATTTATAGCTCTTGCTAGATCTTCATAATCTAAACCATGTCTCATATGTATAATGTTTTTATCACATTATGTATGGTGCCCCGCCCCCTACGCCTACAAGTATTTAGATGTGAGTTGCAAACACCACACATTACCACAAATTCAAATAAAATGTGAGAATGTTCAATATATAGTATTGTTAAGATTGCTCGATATTTAGTTGTAAGCTGCAAATGCCGCACATTATCACAAATTCAAATAAAATGTGAGATTGTTTGATGTATAGTATGGTTTACATTGTTCAGCATTTAGCTGTGAGTTGCAAACGCCATGCATTATCACATTATGGTATAACATGTGCACAGCATGTGTATCACCGCTATATTCATGCATGCAATATTTAAAACACTATGATCTCCTATTCGAATATATGAATCCGCTTTCATATCAAATTATGTTCTTTGTTAGTCTCTTACACCCACACAATCCTCTAACCTTTGTAGCTACCACTAACTTTCTCTCATGCATGCACACGCCCTCCTCGCCTCCCCCTCCCTCGGCATTCTATCAACCGGGCACATTCATTTTTTCTTTAGGTCGTTCTCCCAGAGTCTCCACAACTCCTTTCCGACACGCACCGATCGATAAACCTCTCCAGCGATGCCTGCCTACAGCATACACACACAGCTTCAATCTCCTCCTTTATGTGTCCTTGCCTCGTGTCTCTCATATGATCAGACACATGTGTAAACTCTCAGCCCTCTTTTCATCGATCTCACAACCGCACACTCCTCCCCCTATCTAGCTAGTAGTTGGGCCTCTCGCACCACCTCCTAGCTCCATTCTCTCTGTCTATCCATCTCGCTGGGCCTTATTTGCCTCTAACAAATGGACGTACACCGACCGATCTCTCGCTATACATATAGCCAACTAGGTCCTTATAACTCGTTTTTACCCACACATCGATCGATCTACCTCATTAGTTGTGTCTCTCCCCTCCTCTGACAAGCAACAATTGATCTACCAATCTAGTTAGGTTTGCTTACCAAACACATGGTTAACCTTTATCATCCATGGATGCATCCCGACAGATCTATCACGCACAGGCACACACAGAAACACATCCCCACTTTTATTGATAACATTGTAGTTCCACCCTCAGTTTGTCTAGTAGGCCTCTCCCAACATCTCCGAGAAGCAACTCCATCACCCATCCAGCAGTCTACCCCTCTCCCTCCCTCTCCCTCCCTCTCTCCCTCCTCTCTCTCTCTCTCTCTCTCTGTCCCATCATATTTCCCATCCTTCAGTTATGTATGGATGTCGACCGATCTCCCTCAAGACATAGCTGGGTCTCTCCTTATCAACACATATACGAGTCGTTCTACCTCTATAGTGAGGCCTCTGCCTACCCCTACCCCCACCCCCTCCCCCCCCCACACACACCGATACATCAAGCGCTCTAGTCATGTCTCCCTGCCACACACAAACTTGACATGTGCCCTCTAACGTTCCAGTAGACCAGTCGCCCTATATCTTTGACTTGGGCACACACACACACAATTTCGATGGCTCTCTTCATCGATCTTGCACCCACCCACTTGATCCTCTCTTCGACTCTATCGATAGCTATGACCCCTCCCTCTCTTCTCATGGATTTCCCGACCCTCTATGTATGATATGGATAGACCTCCATTTCACACACATTGCATGCAAAATTTTGTTTGAGATGTCATCGACACATATTCCCACAAATAATTCACGAAATCAACCCCCCACCCCACCCCCACCCCCCACCACAAAACAAAAAACACTCACGAACGTGGTTTGTATCTCTCACACACACCCACGTAGGTGGGGGGAGTGCACGAAGAGAAGGGGTGCATGCATGGCGCACGTACTCCCGTCTCTTTCCCAACCACACCCGTGCGGGTACACGGTGGAGCTCATTTCTGTATGAAAAAGGCAGCCCACGTGGTAATTTGGCACGTGTACTGGTTGTCCACTTGGTGGAGGGAGGATTGTCTACCACGGGTGAACAAACAAATTGTGACTTGATGCGTTATGTTAAATTAAAAAAAGAGGCAAACCATGTGGGACCTACCTTAGAGGCAAGGCTCTATACACTAGAGTACTTTTGATGTGTCCCGTCAACTCTCAGAACGAGGAGAAGCTTGCTTAGTATGCCGTCTCCCCCGCCCACGGGCGCGGTGGCTCGCAGGATGAGGTGAAGCTTGCTCCTCCCTCGCCCATGCGCGCGGTGGCTCGCAGGACGAGGAGAAAAATTTACTACTCCCCCCTTTACTCCTCGTCCCTACTACCTTGGTTATAGAGATTATATCATATTGTTTGGAATATAAATGTCCTTTAGTAGATTTCAATATGAACTACTAGTACATACTCCAAACACTGATGTATATAGACGTATTTTAGAGTGTACATTCACTCATTTTTCTCTGTATGTAGTAGCACTCTCCCTCGCCCCTCGACCCTCACCCACGTGGTGTACGTGCAGCAATTCATTCGGTCTCATATAGCCAGAACGATATATACTACACTACCATTATTGCTCGACTTCCTGAAGAGGCGAAGAGCCAATCGCAAGGTTAATATTTTGGAGATGCCAAGCGCAAGGTTATAGGAGAACGAGTAGTAGGTGCCGCGTCATTTGTAAATAATTTTTTTCTTCAGTGGCACGTACGCAATATGATAGGTTCATATGGAGAGGAAATGAAACCGCTCCACTATATACATAGTCAGGACGGGCCAGCCTACACGGTTGCTTGCTGGGGTTGCTCTCTTCACACTCTCTCGCACAAAACGACTGTGGCCACATCTCTAACATCCAGGCGGATCATGTCCGCTTGGGGAAGGGGTGGATGCTTAGTGTAGATGCGGTGGCTGTCGCCGACGGCGAAAACCCACTGTCGGCACGTCCCGATCAGGGGTCCCCGTCGTTCTCTCTCACAAAGCCGGTGAGGTTGCCTTCGTCCCTTGCTCACTACCGCGACGTGGGCAGTTGCCGCCTCCGGCCGCCCTCCTCAAGGTTGAGCTACGTCCCTTAGGTACAACTCCCTTTACAGCCGGCTTGCACCACCGCTCCAGCTGCCCACATCACTCCCTATGGATATTTCTCTACTTCTTTGCCCCGCACATACCTGATACCTCTACTGGCTTCTACATACTGTATTTGTGATGAGTTTATGTCTCATCAACTAGTCCTAGTAATCTTATTCTAATCACGCTTCTTCAATTTCTTTGCCACAGGGATGCTCATCTCGATTTTGGTGAAATTGCACAAAATGATCCGATGGTCAAAAGGTTGCAAACTTCATTTATTAGGAAGCTCGAACGTTTCCAGCAAATTGAAGCCTGGTCAGGGTTCACGGTTCAAGGGCTAGGGACTGCATGGTTCGTTTTTTTCTTTAGCTGCCTCTGTTCCAAAATAAGTGTCAACTTTAGTAGTAGTACAACTTTGTACTAAAGTTTGCACAAAGTTGAGACACTTATTTTGGAACGGAGGGAGTACATATTTGCTATGATCTGTCAATCATTGAGATGCAATAGCATGCATGTTAGTCTCCTTTGTATTTGATGAAATGTTGCAACGGGCAACCTTGGACGCAAGATACATGTAACAGGAGCTGGAACCTTCATAGCATTGTACAAATTTAACTCGCTGATAAATTACAGTACGTACTAGTACTATACTAGTACTTCCTCCGTTCCTAAATATAAGTCTTTGTAGAGATTTCACCATTAACCACATGCGGATGTATATAGATGCATTTTAAGTGTAGATTCATTCATTTTATTCCGTATGTAGTTCACTTAGTGGAATCTCTACAAAGACTTATCTACTAGTAATAGCTAGCCCCCACTACTAGGAATTCTCTATCCTCTCCTTGAGCCACATCATCAAAATTGACGTAGCCGTTAGATGAAGTAAATCAGTCATAATATCCGTCTGATCTAGACGTTGAGAGGCTCCGCACTAAGCCACATGCAAGCATGCAGAAATACCGTGGCACATGCATCTGAGTGGGTTTTAAATCACATCAACATGTCTGCATGCAAGCATGCACCAGTAGCATGCATGTAAGTGAGCTTTTAAGTCCCATTAACATGTCAAAAAGAAAAATATAATCCCATTATGCAGTAGGAGTTGGCTGATCTTTTTTCCTTACGTGGGATGATCTAAATGATGCTGGGAGTTTATTTAGTTTGGCTACCACATTTGTCATGCGGTTATAGATTTTTTTAGTTCTATGAATTCGATAATTTTGCGCAGAGAGATAAACCGCTGTTCCGCGGCAACGAGAGGGGACTCATCTAGTAATATTTAGGAACGGAGGGAGTACTATGTAAAGAGTTAGGTGTCGCATGGTGATAGTGTGAGGTGGGCCATGTAATCACTAAGCCTGCGTGTTTTCACTGCTCTTGCACTCCTCCGCTGTAAGAGTGGAGAAAATTGTAATCTACTACGTACCTCCTTTCGACGAAAGCGTGGGACATTCAGCAGTCCTATCACCTCAGTAATAACGACCAATGAGTCGTCAAATCACATAGACCCAGCAGTAAGTTGGACGGACGAAGCAACCATCACTCTTGCGCCAGTGAGAGGCCGCGTTCGCTCTGCCCGAGCATGAATACAGCACCGATTCTTTGGAGCGGCGCTGACCGTTTCGGGCGGGAAGCGCGCGCGGGAGATGGAGGGGCTTTGGGTGGACCAGGCTGGTCAGGAGTGGGCGTGGCAGCTGTCCGCATGTCCCTACCGGACACGCCCGGAAACTGGAGGATGCACCGACTCTCGCAGCTAAAATCGTACACTACACACCATATCTCTGTAGGAGTAGGTCGATCTGTCGCACTCTCCAACACACACATGCTGTTAAACACACACACGCACACGCACGCACCTTGGTCCCGTTGCACCTTCTAACGTGACTTATTACACCTAGACGGAGGGAGTAGTAAGTATACGAGATACGGTGGCACACTGACTTAAGTGGAATACAAGTGCCCAAAATTTGTGTGCATGTTATAATAAGGATTCACTTAAAATAGTACGTGAGCGAACAGAGGGATCAATTGGACAGTGTTCCCGAGCAGTAGCGAGATGTGTGAGGTAGTAAGATACACCGCTGGCGCTTTTAATTTTTCTTATTAATTTGTTTGTTTCACCCTCTGACTGGTGGGACCCAACGTACTACGTGGAGAGAGGTAAGGTGACTAAGGCTGCATTACTTTTGCACCACTTTGGATAGTCTTACCACCAAATCCACATGACACGATTATGATTGAAATCCTAATGACTCCCCCCCCACACACAAAAAAACACGGCATGCCTGTCACACGAATGCAGGAATGTATAAAAGGTTATTTTCCTCTCGTTGAACATAACGGGAGGGTTGTGTAGCTGGTTAGCCTATTCGCTCATCAAACTTGAGGTCTCGGGTTCGATAACTACACTTGAGCATAATTTTTGCCAGGAGGATTCTTTGACTGGTCAAAATGTTTTCTAGGGTTTGCACGCTTCACACTCTCTCTAGTATATATATACACGATGGAGCCTCAGCGCTTGTAGTTGCTCTCTTCACACTCTCTCGCCCTCTCCCGCTGGAGCCTCAGCGCTTGTAATTGCTCTCGTCACACTCTCTCGCCCTCTCCAGATCTAAACAAGACTTCGTTGGCCTCTTTCTCCCCTCACTGCTGCTCAAAGAGCCGGCAGGATCCGTCCGCCGGGAAGGGAAGGAGGCTTAACGCTGTCGCCGTCGGTGAGGGAGGGAATCCACTACCGGCGCTGTTGTTCATTATCCACCCACCGGCGGCGCTGGAGGGCCTCTGACCCCTTCTTCTTTGCCGCCGTCCCGTCACCCACCAAACCACGCCCCAAGAACCTTAAGGTATATTTTACTTACTCCACATGCATTGCTCTAGCTGCATGTATACCATGAATCTAGGACGTGGTTCAAAGAGGAAAGGAGTGGGGGAAAGTAGTGGGAAAAGTTGTATATAGCATGAATATAGGACGTGGTTCAAAGAGGAAATGAAGGGGGAAAGTTGTATAGCATGAATCTAGGACGTGGTTCAAAGAGGAAAGGAATGGGGGAAAGTAGTGGGGAAAGTTGTATCTCATAAATCTAGGATGTGGTTCAAAGAGGAAAGGAAGGGGCGAAAGTACTAGTTCAAAAGGGAAAGGAAGGGACAAGGCTGTAGAGTCTGAGCAGGACTAGATTTGCTGCTCTCACATAGGGAAAGGTGTCTAAAGATAACAAAACTGGGACCAACACAAATATGCTTCTTGGTTGTTTGTTCTTAGTTGCAACAGACTGTGCATGACCACAGTACATCGGTAGATGCACATGGTGCTGGTGCGTCCACTGTCCCGTGCAACTCATTAGCTGTTGTTAATCTATGGCCCTGTTTGGTTAAAAACTCCCTAGTCCCTACCTGCTTGGTTCCAGGGACTAAACATGGACTAGAGGTTATTAAATGACATGATAAAAGACCATGTTACCCCTAGTAATGAACTAATAGAAACAAGGTGCGATGCGTGGCAGGGGCAACTGTTGGAAAAAGTCCCAAAAAGACTCCCTCGGGGTCTTCTTTCTTTAGTCCCAAATGCACACTTTTAGTCCCGAAAAGTCCCTCTAGTTTGGTTTAGATGTGACTGACATAGAGTTTTTTTAGTCCCTACACCAAAATGTCCCTGTAAACAAACACCCTCTAATAATGCCGCTGGAAAATTGATGCAATGCCACAGTTAAAAGGAAATTACATGTTTAACAAATTTTATTGTTAATATAATCTCTATCTTAATATTAATCAATGCCACCGTTTGAGAAATGCTACTGTCTTGCTTTCTTTCCCATTTAGATAAGGTAGATGCTTCTTTTTGTTGGCTTCTGTGTCATCCATCGTTATTGACCACTAATTGTTTCCTTTGCACCTCTGTGTAAACAGGGTTATCTACTTCACCTCGTTGCCATTGTGACCTTTTGTTGCACTGCACAAAACACTTTTGTTTTAAAAGTGTTTTGTGCAGTTCAACCAAAATGTCACACAGACAATGTTTCTTGATTGCTTGATCTTAGTGGAACTGCACAAGAGGAAATCTTACTTCCCTATCTGTTAAGGCGAATTTGGTTCAGATCTTCTTCTTGTGAGTTGTTTGAATTCCGCATCATGAGAGGTTAGTACTAGCCTTCTTTCACAAGATTCTGCAGTGTGCTTTCATATGTTGTGCTACTTGTACGATAATGTTGCTTGATTTTAGTGAACTACACAAATGGAGACAAGACTTCCAATCTGTATGTGCACCGTAATATCCCATTGAGGTAAGATAAGGATATTTCACAACTGTTGGCCTGTATTTTGCCACTTTCATCAGAAAATTAAGTTTAGTACTATACTTGTGCTCCCTAATTGACATGCCAAATCTTACATTGAAGGTGAAGCTTGTCAGTTATTGAACCAAGTGATGAAGGGGAAGAACAAGCGGTAGAAAAACAAAAATCAACTCTAGGTGTTGTAATGAAGCACTGGAACTATGATGACACAAGTAATGATATAGTTTTGCCTCTTAATTTATTGCTATGGCTGGAACGAGCAATTTTTTTGCCACTGATTTGATGCCATACGTAATTATCTCTACTTGTGCAAATAGGGATCTTCTTTGAAGATACCATATATTTTAGTGGAACTGCGCAAGAAGATGTTGGAAACATTAAACTAATCGAGGAGTATATAGTAAGCATGGCCACCCCCGTAGATAGCAACAGATGGTTCCCGAGAAGTGCTTCATCTGTATGCTCTACACAATCAGCCTCTTAACAACTGTTGGTACTCACCCACTGATTTCATCCATATGATTGAGCTTTGTCATCTCTATTGGTGTTGTGCTACTGTTTAGATACTGTCATGAAAAAGTGGTATTGTCCTTGAGAAGTGCTTTATCTGTATTGTTTTAAATATTTCCTTTCCTTTTTTTCGAGCAAACAGGGATCATCTTCCTCTGAAGAAGAATATGGAGTACGTGAAGTGACTAGTTCCGATTATGCCAGGATGAATAAGCCCTGTCTATCTTCTCATCAGAAGGAGCAGTTGAAGGATGGTTACATTACTCCCCACAAGACCAAACTAACTTCAGCTCAGAAGGACTGACAAATCTCCTTTTTTTTGCTGTGATGCGCGAGTACAATGTTGTTCTAGGATTCTTTCTGGTGAGTTCCATTTTTATAAAAGTGTGCTCTACATGGACCATGTATGTGCCTGTTGAAACTGTCAATTCATAGTACAGTTTGCTTTATACTAATCACTTTTTTGTATTTGTGCAAACAGGGGTGCTCAGCTTGATTTCAACGGGAACTGCACACAATGTTCATGAATACATCAAATCATTCATTTCCACCACAAGAAAGGAGGTGCCCATAAGTTCAAGGCGTTGCAACATATAAGGGTGAAATCATAGAAGCTACGCACGAATTTGGTTGATTTTGGTGGACCTGCACAAAAAGAACAGCTAGTTTATTTAGCACGAGGTGCCATGTCAATGTTCGAACTGATGGCAAACCCTGCCCATGCCACAATCGTAGGCATTTGATATTTTGGAATGGGACAACCTTGTCAAATTTTGCTCATTGATTTTAGCAAGATATGTGTTTGATATTTTCGAATGGGATGCCCTTTGCTGTCAGCAGCGGCGATCATTTTTTTCTTTATTCTTTAGTTGTGAAGTAAATATTGCCTCTGACATGTGAGTCGCTGAGATGCATAATCATCGATTGTTTTGAATGTTCTCTATGAATTTCCAGGCCTGTGTGTTTGATTGCAATGTACAAAAACGCTAAAAAGCTTCTCAAACTCTTTGTACTCCTTTTGTTCCTTTTTACTTCGCACATTGTGAAAGTGCATACTTTTTTGTATAAGATCGGTCAAAGTAGAGATACTTTGACTGCAGACAAAACTTGTATGCAGACTAGAAAGGACCGGAGGGAGTACATGTGAAACTGCTGCAAACGTGGTGATCACCCTGGGAATAATGCTAGTACATATTGTTTTGCATGTTCATCCAATGCCAGTGATACAGGAATTCGAACTAATCGAAATAAATTCATTCATACATGGTCGGATTTCATATAAACATGCCGGATTTCATTACATTTCACACATTCTTCAACTAAAAAGGGGTGTTTGTGGCCGCATGCATCTCCCAGATGCAGAGGTCGGGGTTCATCCTCCTTTTCGAAAAAAACTAAAAAGGGGTGCGATGGAGGTATAATTAATTAACCGAAGCTACCCACATGTGTCCCGCTGAGCCGAATAGAAGCTTTAGTGACTTAACTACAGGTGCAGTTGCGTAACTGACATGTGGCCTGTTGGGCCCATGTGTCAGTCAGCCAACTGCACCAGTAGTTAAGTAGAAGCAGCGTTCTTCTCCAGCGCAGCTCTCCGACTCCACGTCGCCGCCAAGAAGCTAACCGGCCGTCAATGGTCAACCCACCTAGCTTGGCTAAAACCGGAGGGTAGCAGCGGTGGCCTTACTTGGACCCGAGCGGCGGCGACCTATCGTGTTCTACTCTTCCTTGTTTTCTGTGTGGCACGGCCTCGTTGGCAGCGGGGCGGGGCCTCGGCGAAGCCGGCGATGTCCTCTGTCTCGTTGCCGGCGGGCGGCGCCTCAGCGGAGCGGTGGAAATCCTCCCCCATGTTGCCGGCAAGGTGGGGCCTCGACTGAGCTGGCGGTGTCCTCTGCCTCGTTGTTGGCAGGGCGGGGCCACGGCGGAGCCGGCGGTGTCCTCTGCCTCGTTGTTGGCGCCGCGGGGCCTCGGCGGAGCCGGCGGTTTCCTCTGCCTCGTTGTTGGCGCCACGGGGCGTCGGCGGAGCAGGGCGTCGTCGACACCAGCGGAGCGGGGACTCGTCGGAGTCGGCATTGTCCTCTGCCTCGTCCTCGGTCTCGCCAAATAGCGCCTCGCCCGCTTCATCGCCCTCTTTGCTAGCCTCTTTGTACTCGGCTGCAGCCTCCGCCACCGGCATGCGGTATCGCCAGTGCTCGAGGCGGCCCTTGCGGGCGGAGTGGTACGAGTCGAGCAGCGCCTCCTGCTCCGCCCGCTCCGCGGTGATCTGCTCCTCCGCCTGCAGGTCCTCCTGGAGGAGATGGTGGTTGTAGGCGGCGTCGGCCTGCGCCTCCCAAAACTGCTCCTCACGCATCTGCCTCACCCTGTCCATATATTGGGCACGGGCCTCGCCGATGGTCATGGTGCAATGCACCGGCGAGGATGGCACGGAGGAGGGGGTTGGCGCCGGATCGTCGACTACCATGTTCTCCATTGGGACGTCGTCGTCCTCTGGCTGCCTGCCGGCCAGCCGGTCGGCAGCAACGGCCGCCATCTCCTTGTGGTTCATTGTCGGCCTGTCCCGAAGAGCGCTGGAGCGCGAGGAAGCCATGGTGGGCAGTAGTGGTGTGGACAGGAGAAAGGGAACGGATGCGGATGACTACGGCTATGGCCGGCGCAACAGTTTATATAGCAATGGTGGGCGGGCGGAGGGACGGACGTGTGGTGCCGGAGTAGCCGCCTCGGCAACCATGTATCATTAATCTGTGCGGCAGATGGATGGACGGACAACACTTGTGTCGTTTGAAGGCGGAGCAATCGCTTGCACCGGGAAGCGGGGCGGCCGGCGCTGACTGTTTCGGGCGGAAAGCGCGCGCGGGCGAGGAGATTACTTTACTTGGATAGGATGACAATGGGGACCCACCAGGTCCATAGCCTCACGTACACAAGTGCCTCCTTATTATATATATATACATAACTATAATTTATTTTGCTCCCTCCTGGTTTCCTGACATCACGGTCCCACACCATTGTCAACCTATGTACTCCCTCCTTTCCGGTTTATAGGGCTTATCTCAAAATTTTAGTTTTTCCATTTTATAAGGCTGAATTTGGTTGTTTTCCATCATATGTTCAGATTCCAAGGTGCATTAAATCATTGCACGCAAGTACTAAGAGAAAATTGACCAATGCATGTACTTTATGCATGCATGCATTGCAATTAATGCATTGATAAACATAATTTTTTGAGGATAACAAGAGCATTAATTAGGTGCTTTTGTAAAACTACGAAAAGTATTCCACCACTCGCCATCTACCTTGATTGGTGAGATTTTTGAATTGAGCATTATAAACCGGAAAGGAGGGAGTAGTCAATAAACGAGAGAATTGCACAAGAAGCGGCCGACAGCTGGGACCAAGCAGCTCGAGCAGTATTTGTGTTTTTGAGGTGTGAGCACTGAAGAGTTTTTCGATGTTTACCCCAGATATTATTTTTTCTCCTCTGAACAGGTATTAACTGGGCAGGTTGTGGCCCGTATAGCCTAGGCCAGATATTAACTTTTTTCAAGCTGAAAATGGCTAGCCCAGCTATACTTTTTTTTAGGAATACCCAGGCAAGGTCAAGTTGTTATTCTCCGCCCCGCTAGGCTGCAAATCTTTCCTAGGAGGGATGCATTAGGCTTAACAAGAAAATGGGCTTTAAGAAATAATAAATGGGATGTAATTATAAAAAGTGGGTAGTAACTATAAAAAAATGCACCAAACAGTGATTACTTTATAAAATATTATTTTGGAATATTGAAAATTTTAAGTTCATTAATTGTTGCGAGCGCAATGTTTCGTTGGATTTTTACGCAATATAAATTTATATTGAAAGGCTGACAGCTGGGTCCACAGCAACCGCAAGGAAGTGCCTCCTTATTACATGGAAAATAATTATTCTCCACCTGACAACGGGGACCCACCGGACGGGCCACCATATTTCACAAAAAAATGATACGCCCCCTGACTGCTGGGACCCATGAGCTACATCTACGCACGCAAGGAAGTGCGTCCGGGAAAAAATGATTCGCCCCCCTGACTGCTGGGACCCACCAGCTACATCTTCGCACGCAAGGAAGTGCGTCCGAAGAAAACGATTCGCCCCCCGACTGCTAGGACCCACCAGCTACACCTTCGCACGCAAGGAAGTGCGTCCGGGCAAAAAAAACGATTCGCCCCCATGACTGCTGGGACCCAGCAGCTACACCTTCGCACACAAGGAAGTGCGTCCGGGCAAAAAAAATGATTCGCCCCCCCTGACTGCTGGGACCCAGCAGCTACACCTTCGCATGCAAGGAAGTGTGTCCAGACAAAAAAACAAAACGATTCGCCCCCCCTGACAGCTGGGACCCACCAGCTACATCTTCGAAGGCAAGGAAGTGCCTGACAGTCGGGACCCACGTGGTCGAAGCGTACGTAGCATTGTCATCCTGGTCGTGATCGTGTATGTACATACTGGACGATGTAGAGGCGCGCACGTGTCGTAGTAGAGGCGCGCACGTGTCGTAGTAGAGGCACGCACGTAGCATGTACACGTACGTACAACGGCCAGGGTGCAAGAAACAAAATACGGCCACGTATGTGTACATACGGGCGGGGTCTCGAACGCCTAGTCGTGCATACATACAGCGAGGGCTCGTGTTCATGGGGAGGCAACAAAATGCGTCGTGTTCATGGGGAGGCAACGGAATGCATCGTGTTCATGGGGAGGCAACGGAATGCGTCGTGTTCATCGAGAGGCAACGGAACGCGTGGGAGCAAACCGTCTTGGATGGAACAGGCGATGCAAACGAGGCCTGGCGTACCGCACAACGGAGGAAACAGACCTCCTATGTTTGGAACGGGGTCCTGTTGATCGGGAGGGGTGTGGCGTACCGCAAAATGGAGGAAACAGACCTCCTACGGTTGAAACGGGGGTCCTGTTGATCGGGAGGGGTGTGGCATACCGCAAAACGGACGAAACGGACCTCCTACGGTCGAAACAGGGGTCCTATTGATCGGGAGGGGTGTGGCGTACCGCAAAACGGACGAAACGGACTTGTGTTGGAGCGCTACGGTCGAAACGGGGGTCCTGTTCATCA
>NC_041385.1:384080359-384101326 GCF_002162155.2 Triticum dicoccoides | reverse complement strand
CAACGCTCACTGTTCATCCAATCGATCGGCTTCAGTTAGCAGCAGTAGCGAAGGAATCGCTCCATCGGGTTCAGTTAACAGCCATCGATCGATTGCTCGGGTTCAGTAACACGTAGCCTGCAGTGCAATCGCTCGGGTTCAGTTAGAGCCCAACGCCTCGCTCGGGTTCAGTTAGAGCCAACGCCTCGCACGTGTATAAGAGAAACGTGCATCGCTCCGCCCCCGACCTCCCACCGTAACAGGCAACTCCCTAAAAATTTCCTCCCCCTCGCTTCTACCACGGTTTTGTTCCGTCATGGACGGCCCAAAGAATGTCATGCAGCTGCGTCTCCGGCCCGCCTAGGACGAAAAGCCCATTTACTGTCATGATTTTTTGTCATAGAAGTAGGAGCCCACCACATCTATGATGATACCGGGTTTTTTCACAATTATCGTCATAGAAGTGTCATATGTATGACAGAAAAAATTCGTTCGGCCCAAAATGTCACAGATGTGTCTTTTTTTGTAGTGGGGTGAGTAGAGGAATGGCCTAGACAGCGATGAGAGTAGGGTGCACCGGTGAGGCCTGCACGGCAGCCTAGCTGGCCATGGGAGGCGGGAGTATGTGGTACTGTCAGTGGTGGTTTGGGCGGCTGAAGCAAGAATATCTGAGATTGAAGAAGCACGACAGCCGTTGGATTGACATCCAACGACCACTGCTGCTAGAATCGTGTGTTGACTATAAGCTAACAAGGCTTTGCGTATGCGTCAACTTAGTAGGCCCACAAGTGAGCATCATGTTTGTGCTGGACATCATATAGCCCATTTCGTTGTTTTAATAATTTACATGCCATTTTTTTCATTCTAAAGGAATTTGATGCAGCCCAATTACTATTTGTTAACATTACAGCCCATTTTCCAGCGAGGACCACGGTTAATAATTTCAACCAAATGTCCATTTTGATGGAATGTGAACTATTTTTTATCCAAAAATTCCGAGTCAGATTCAATCTAATTTTAAAATACATTTATATTAGGTAAAAATCCAACAAAAATTTCCGCATGCAACAAATAATCAAATTAAAAAACTAAATAAATAAATAAACTAATTTTGAAACTAATTATCGGTTCGGTGCGTTTGTCCGTGTTCTGAGAACCACGGTACCTAGACTTGTCTGCCTGCGGCCCACGACGTGGCTCCATTGACGACTGATACGTCTCCGTCGTATCTATAATTTTTGATTGTTCCATGCCAATATTATTCAACTTTCATATACTTTTGGCAACTTTTTATATTATTTTTGGGACTAACACATTGATCCAGTGCCTAGTGTCAGTTTCGGTTTGTTGCATGTTTTATGTTTCGCAGAAACCCAATATCAAACGGAGTCCAAACGGGATAAAAATGGACGGAGCTTATTTTTGGAATATTTATGATTTTTGGGAAGTAAAATCAACACGAGAAGGTGCCCGAGGTGGCCACGAGGCAGGGGGTGTGCCTGCCCATACTAGGCGCGCCCCTGACCCTCGTGGGCCCCTTGTAAGGCGGTTGATCCTCTTCTTTGGCCGCAACAAAGATAATTTTTGGAAAAATATCTGGGCGAAGGTTTCAACCCAATCGGAGTTACGGATCTCCGGATATAAAAGAAACGGTGCCAGGGCAGAATCCGAGAACGTAGAAACAGAGAGAGACAGAGAGATAGATCCAATCTCGGAGGGGCTCTCGCCCCTCCCATGCCATGGGACCCAAGGACCAGAGGGGAAACCCTTCTCCCATCTAGGGAGAAGGTCAAGGAATAAGAAGAAGAAGGGAGGATCTCTCCCGCTTGCTTTCGGTGGCGCCGGAGCGCTGCCGGAGGCAATCATCATCACCACGATCTTCACCAACAACTTCACCGCCGTCATCACCAACTCTTCCCCCTTCTATACAGTGGTGTAACCCCTCTGTTACCCGCTGTAATCTCTACTTAAACATGGTGCTCAACGCTATATATTATTTCCCAGCGATGTATGGCTATCCTATGATGTTTGAGTAGATCCGTTTTGTCCTATGGGTTAATTGATGCTCGTGATTGGTTTGAGTTGCATGTTTTACTATTGGTGCTGTCCTATGGTGCTCCATGTCGCGCAAGCGTGAGGGATCCCCGTTGTAGGGTTTGCAATATGTTCATGATTTGCTTATGGTGGGTGGCGTGAGTGACAGAAGCACATACCCCAGTAAGTAGGTTATTTGCGTATGGGATAAAGGGGACTTGATACTTTAATGTTGTGGTTCGGTTTTACCTTAATGATCTTTAGTAGTTGCGAATGCTTGCTAGAGTTCCAATCATAAGTGCATATGATCCAAGAAGAGAAAGTGTGTTAGCTTATGCCTCTCCCTCAAATAAAATTGCAATAGTGATTACCGGTCTAGTTATCGATTGCCTAGGGACAAATAACTTTCTCGTGACAAAAAGCTCTCTAATAAAACTAACTTAGTTGTGTCTTCATCTAAACAGCACCTACTTTTTATTTACGAGCTCTTTATTATCTTGCAAACCTATCCAACAACACCTACAAAGTACTTCTAGTTTCATACTTGTTCTAGGTAAAGCGAACACTAAGCGTGTGTAGAGTGGTATCAGTGGCAGATAGGACTTGAGAGAATATTTGTTCTACCTTTAGCTCCTCGTTGGGTTCGACACTCTTACTTATCGAAAGAGTCTACAATTACCCTATACACTTGTGGGTTATCAAGACCTTTTTCTGGCGCCATTGCCGGGGAGTCATAGCGTGGGGTGAATATTCTCATGTGTGCTTGTTTGCTTTATCACTAAGTAATTTTTATTTGCTGTTCTTAGTTGTTTTCTATCTTTATTTATGGGTAGGAAATGCAAAATACCAAAAAAAAATAGTTGTACCTACTACACCAATGGTTGAAGAACCACTCAAAATCTATCACACTCCTGAAGCTTTTTACTTGGATCATCTTCAATCCTTGTGCTCGTGCTGAAACCCCCACTAGCTTAGTTGAGGGCAAATCTTTAGATGAGCATGCTTGTTATGTGCGACACCGTATATCTGAAAAAGGGAAACTTTTACTGGATGAAATTCATCGTTTGCAATGCTATGCTTGGAATTTATGTGAAATATATGATTTTACTTGTTGTTCTGAAAACCCTAAGAAACACCTTCCCTACCAATGTGAGTTTAGTGATAATGGAATGGTATCTTCGTATGCTAAGGGTGTTTATAATTACTATGATGTTCAACAAATTGAAGAAATTATTGCTTTTAAGGGTGTTTATGAAATTGCTTCTTTGATTGAAAAGTATGATCCTACTCTCTACAAATCAGAAAATTTTGCCATACTTGAATATTGTTATGATAATTATGCTTCTAATGCCTATGCTAAACCATATATTGAGGACTTCTCCGCTGTCCAAGAAGAGTAATATTGTGCAGGAGTCTATGGAAGAAGAAATCGATCCCCCTAGGGTGTTTCTTTGATTGTCTTCCTTATGAGTGGTGGTCGGGGACGAGCGATGGTCTTTTCCTACCAATCTATCCCCCTAGGGGCATGCATAGTGGTACTTTGCTTTGAGTGCTAATAAACTTTTGCAGTAAGTATATGAGTTCTTTATGACTAATGTGAGTCCATGGATTATATACACTCTCACCCTTCCATCATTGCTAGCCTCTTCGGTACCGTGAATTGCCCTTTCACACCTCAAGAGTTGCTGCAAACTTCGTCGGTGCATCCAAACCTCGTGATATGATACGCTCTATCACACATAAGCCTCCTTATATCTTCCTCAAAACAGCCACCATACCTACCTATCATGGCATTTCCATAGCCATTCCGAGATATATTGCCATGCAACTTCCATCATCATCATATACATGACTTGAGCATTCATTGTCATATTGCTTTGCATGATTGTAAGATAGATGTTTTCATGGCTTGTCCGTTTTTTGATGTCATTGCTATGCCAGATCATTGCACATCCCGGTACACCACTGGAAGCATTCATATAGAGTCATATCTTTGTTCTAGTATCGAGTTGTAATATTGAGTTGTAAGTAAATAAAAGTGTGATGATCATATAGAGCATTGCCCCATGAAAAAAGAAAGAAAAGGGGCAATGTTACTATCCTTTTACCACACTTGTGCTTCAGAGTAGCACCATGTTCTTCATATAGAGAGTCTCCTATGTTATCACTTTCATATACTAGTGGGAATTTTCATTATAGAACTTGGCTTGTATATTCCAACGATGGGCTTCCTCAAATGCCCTAGGTCTTCATGAGGAAGAAAGTTGGATGCACACCCACTTAGTTTTCAGTTTGAGCTTTCATACACTTATAGCTCTAGTGCATCCATTGCATGGCAATCCCTACTCCTCGCATTGACATCAATTGATGGGCATCTCCATAGCCCGTTGATTAACCGCGTCAATGTGAGACTTTCTCCCTTTTTGTCTTCTCCACATAACCTCCACCATCATATTCTATTCCACATATAGTGCTATATCCATGGCTTGTGCTCATGTATTGCGTGAGGGTTGAAAAAGCTGGAGCGCGTTCAAAGGTATGAACCAATTGCTCGGCTTGTCATGGGTTTTGCATGATGGGAGCATTTTGTGTAACGAAAATGAAGCATGGCCAAACTATATGATTTTGTAGGGATAAGCTTGCTTTGGCCATGTTGTTTTGAAAAGACATGATTGCGTTATTAGTACGCTCGAAGTATTATTGTTTTTATGTCAAATGATAGACTATTGCCTTGAATCACTCATGTCTTAATATTCATGCCATGATAGACTATTGCCTAGAATCACTCATGTCTTAATATTCATGCCATGATTAGATATATGATCAAGATTATGCTAGGTAGCATTCCACATCAAAAATTGTCTTTTTTATCATTTACCTACTCGAGGACGAGCAGGAATTAAGATTGGGAATGCTGATACGTCTCCATCGTATCTATAATTTTTGATTGTTCCATGCCAATATTATTCAACTTTCATATAATTTTGGCAACTTTTTATATTATTTTTGGGACTAACATATTGATCCAGTTCCTGTTTGTTGCATGTTTTATATTTCGCAGAAACCCAATATCAAACGGAGTCCAAACAGGATAAAAACGGATGGAGCTTATTTTTGGAATATTTATGATTTTTGGGAAGTAAAATCAACGCGAGATGGTGCCCGAGGCGGCCACGAGGTAGGCAGGCGCGCCTGCCTATACTGGGCGTGCCCCTGACCCTCGTGGGCCCCTCGTAAGGCGGTTGATGCTCTTCTTTGGCCACAAGAAAGATGATTTTTGGACAAATATCTGGGCGAAGGTTTCGATCCAATCGGAGTTACGGATCTCCAGATATAAAAGAAACGGTGCCAGGGCAGAATCAGAGAACGCAGAAATAGAGAGAGACAGAGAGACAGATCCAATCTCGGAGGGGCTCTTGCCCCTCCAACACCATGGGACCCAAGTACCAAAGGGGAAACCCTTCTACCATCTAGGGAGAAGGTCAAGGAATAAGAAGAAGAAGGGGGGCTCTCTCCCCCTTGCTTCCGGTGGCGCCGGAGCGCTGCCGGAGGCCATCATCATCACCGCGATCTTCACCAACAACTTCACCGCCTTCATCACCAGCTCTTCCCCCCTCTATGCAGTGGTGTAACCCCTCTCTTACCCGTTGAAATCTCTACTTAAACATGGTGCTCAACGCTATATATTATTTCCCAGTGATGTATGGCTATCCTATGATGTTTGAGTAGATCTGTTTTGTCCTATGGGTTAATTGATGATCGTGATTGGTTTGAGTTGCATGTTTTACTATTGGTGTTGTCCTATGGTGCTCTCCGTGTCGCGCAAGCATGAGGGATCCCCGGTGTAGGGTTTGCAATACGTTCATGATTTGCTTATGGTGGGTGGCGTGAGTGACGGAAGCACAGACCCGAGTAAGTAGGTTGTTTGCGTATGGGATGAAGGGGACTTGATACATTAATGCTATGGTTGGGTTTTACCTTAATGATCTTTAGTAGTTGCGGATGCTTGCTAGAGTTCCAATCATAAGTGCATATGATCCAAGAAGAGAAACTATGTTAGCTTATGCCTCTCCCTCAAATAAAATTGCAGTAGTGATTACCGGTCTAGTTATCGATTGCCTAGGGACAAATAACTTTCTCGTGACAAAAAGCTCTCTACTAAAACTACTTAGTTCTGTCTTCATCTAAACAGCCAGTACTTTTTATTTATGAGCTCTTTATTATCTTGCAAACCTATCCAACAACACCTACAAAGTACTTCTAGTTTCATACTTGTTCTAGGTAAAGCGAACACTAAGCGTGCGTAGAGGGTATCAGTGGCAGATAGGACTTGAGAGAATATTTGTTCTACCTTTAGCTCCTCATTGGGTTCGACACTCTTACTTATCGAAAGAGGCTAAAATTATCCTCTACACTTGTGGGTTATCAACGACCTAGTACGGCCCAGCTTCAACCACGGCGAGATAAGACCCTCGCGAGGGGCCAAGCCTAGTGAGGTGGGCGACATCAAGACCTCCCGAAGGAGCGGCCTCCTCAGGTGGCCTCTTGAGCAGAGCGGATATTTCTATGCAAGACCCAGCCTCACGAGGCTGGAATGACATCAGACATGACGACCAAGGCCAGGTGCACGCCAGCGGGCGCAGAGCGGCAGGTTTCCTCTTTGGTGCAAAGGAGGCAAGCGCAGGTGTGGAGTCCCATGGAATCAGCCAAAGGTTGCCATTTGCGTGCAACAAGACCAAGAATGCCAGAACAGGAGGATGAATGTCATCGCCGAGCCCACCACGATGTCACGCTCAGAGGCTTTACAGGCGAAGACCACTTTTCGTCAGGATTAGTTGTACTTCTTGTCCCCTTTCAAATTTGGCCATTGCGGGATCCCTTCCCGCCTAAGTTTTAGAGGAAGACGACCAAGGCCACTATAAATATGGCCTAGCCACCACCATAGAAGGGATCGGACCCCCGGAGACTGAATCCCCAGAGCTCACCACAAGAACACGCCTCTTGAGGCTGTTCTTCCGCTTGTACAAGTTCATCCTTAGCCCCTCACGAGGCTAATCCACCACAAAGCAGGAGTAGGGTTTTACATCACAAGGTGGCCTGAACTTGGGTAAACTGCCCTATCTTTCCCCCTCTTGTTCATCGAGCTAAGTCATGAGAGTAGTGGATCGATCAGCTTGAGAGGTTGAGTTCTTCGCACACGCCCAAGAGTTCGAACCTTTCTTAGGACTGCGGAGCCCGAAATCTGACATTTGGCGCGCCAGGTAGGGGGGTATCGGAGCCTCTCTTCCGCCAGTTGTTTCACCCCCGCTCCACTATTCTCATGGCGGACGCTCGTCGAGTTCGTGCCAAGCATCGGGCAACCCTCGCCGTGCATCACTCAGACGGGACCCGTGGGCAACGGCGCTCCTCGCCGCTCCCCATCGCCCGTGGCCAACGTTGCCACTAGCCCTGCAGCCCACGGGCAGCAAGATTCGTTACTGTTGCCCTTTGTGTGATGTAACAGCCGCACCGCCACTCCGTCGCTGACCCCGTCCGTTGCTTCGTCCTCCCACACCCATCGCGGGCCGACGACCATGCAGTCGGTGCTGCTCATGGCGCGTGAGCTTCTGCGCTACCGTCTGGCCGACAACCTTTACGAGGATTGGCTAGACCGCTTCGTCGAGCTCATCAATGCTGCTGGAGAGGCTCCTGCACTGTCCCGTCTGCTGCCTCCCCCGAAGCCCCAGCCGGGCGACGTAGCTCACGACGCGCCTCCTCCTCCTCCTCTCCGGCAAGATGTCTTCCCGAGCCAAGGCGCGAGACCCCCCAGCGTGACCAGCCGTGCAGGGCGCCCGTGCGCGATGAAGAAAGTTGCCGGGTAGTGCAGCGGCCTTAGGGAGAGGCGCGTGCACTCCCACCTCGTCCTGCGCCCCCGCGTCAAGACCGCGTGCAGCCCAAGGTGGTTGTGCGCGGGCGCCAAGACCTGGCTCCCCCTCTGAGGCAAGCCCCCATGGCCACGACGGGATGCCGGGCATTCACTCCAGAGCTTTGTCGTGTTGTCTGGCCCAACAAGTTCAAGTCGGATCTGCCTCCGCGCTACGCCGGCACCCCCGACCCGGCCGAGTTACTTCAGCTCTATGAGCTGACCATTGAGGCGGCGAGTGGTGACGAGAAGGTCATGGCGAACTGGTTCCCCATGGATCTAAAGGATGGCGCACGCTTGTGGCTCATGAACCTCCTGGTGGGGTCGATCACCTCCTAGGACGAGTGGCGGGAATGCTTCATCGCCAACTTCCAAGGCACCCGCGACCGCACTCCTACAGCTGGTGACCTGCGACGCATCAAGCAACAACCAGGAGAGACCTTGCATAAGTACATCTAGTGCTTCACCAACGTTCGCCTCAAGATCCCCAAGGTGTTGGCCGAGGCCATCATCTCAGCATTAACTGATGGCATCCGGGATGTCAAGATGTAGGAGGAGCTCGCCATACACGAGGACTTGTGTTTAGCTCTGAAGATGTTCAACATGGCGACCAGGTGCTCAAGGGCAGAAGAAGGTTGTCTCTCGCTCCTTGAGCTCCCTGAAGCCGATACTGAAGACAACAAGGCCAAGGCAAAGGACATGAAGCACAAGGGCCCGACAGTGATCGCGGCCGAGCCTAACATGAAGCGCGGTTGTGATCATCCTGAGTCCTTTAAAGTCAACCGCCCATTCTGCGTCTTCCCCAATGTGCACAGCCACAACACCAATGACTTCCAAGAGCTCAGGGCTATCCAGGACAGATGCCTCGGCCGCCCTGAGTGCAACGACCGTGGCTACGGCTGCGGAGGAGGTCGCGATGGAGGCCGCTGGGACGATCGTGGCCCCCATCAGTGCTGGCGCGATCAACCTCGTGAAGACCGCTGGCAGGACCAGCCTCGCGATGGTCCGTGGCGGGATCAGCCTCGTGAGGACAGTCCTTAGGGCAATACTGGCCTACCTCCGCTGCCGCCGCCACCAAGAAGGAATGACGACCACCGCCAGGACGATGGGGCCGGGGGCTTCCAAGAGCCTCGTGATGTCGCCTGCATCCCGGGGGGTGCTTAGGCCCCTGCCTCCCATCGCATCTTCAAGCAGCTCACTCGTGAGGTGAACGCGGCCGTCCCCAAGCTCGAGGCGTCACGTCTGCTCAGGTGGCCCAAGTATGCCATCACTCTCGACTCTTCGGACGAGCTCAAGTGGGCGACCGCTTCAGGCGCGCTCCCCATGCTCTATTCACCTACCATCAGCAACATTCTCGTCACCAAGACACTCGTCGATGGTGGCGTTGGGCTTAATGTTCTCTCCGTTAAGACATTTGGCAGGCTCTAGGTGCCATATGACCAGCTTTAGCCCACCAAGACATTTTTAGGAGTGACCGATGGTTCCACGCACCCTATTGGGCAGATTCATCTCCCCGTCACCTTCAGCAAGTGCGGCAACTACCACACCGAGCTCATCGACTTCGACGTCGCTCACATTTGCCTGCCGTACAACGCCATCCTCGGGTACCCAGCTCTCACCAAGTTCATGGCAGCAACACACCACGGCTACAACGTCCTCAAGATGCCAGGAAGCGGCGGCATCATCACGGTCACCTATGATGAAAAAGACGCGGTGTGCTCCCTCGAGCGCGCCTACCAGGCCGCAGCAGTCGAGGACTCGGATGGCAGGCAATCACCCTTCCCCCTGAGGTTTCCCCCAAGAAGAAGAAGCAGCTCCTCCTCAGGGGCACCCAGGAGGCCGGCATGCCTGAAGATCGTGACTCTGGCCCCTCGCCCTCTGCTGGGGCGCCTTTCCCTCTCACATAGGGAGGCGTGCCCGGCACCCCCCTCAGGTTGGGCTCGGGGGCTCTTCTATGGAAGGCCTCTGACCTAGCCAACGTCAGGAGGGAGGCGCTCGGGCACTATGTGGAGGCGTGCTTCAACGCGCGCTTCCAGGAGCAAGGCACAAGGCGCGAGGCACCAAGCGCGCAGGAGTTCATCATCAAGACAATCGAAGATCTTCAGGAGGCGCGGGCCATGCGAGGCGAGCGACGGCCTGCGTCACTCAATGCAGCTGCTGCTCAAGACGCAGGCAACGAGCTGCACGTCTGCGTCAACATCCCGGGCCTCAACAGAGCTGCTTCTCAAGAGCTCTTCTGGCCCTCCAGCGTCGGTCGGTGTGGAGGCCACCCCCACAGCTATGTCTGCATGCCATTTGGCCTGCCGGGCACGGCTGCCTCGCTCCAGCGATGCATGCGTGGCATCCTGGCTTCTCGTGAAGCTAGGCGCCAAGCAGTCCTGATGGAGGGGGAGCCAGAGCCTCTGGGGCCTCCCGAGGCTCAGGATCTTGCTGGCTCGTGAAGAGCAAGTTCTGCAGCGCGCATCTTCAGCTACTTCAACACTTCTACCCCAACGGTGCCAGGTGACTTTTTAGTTTGTTCAGTTGAGGGCGCCCCTCAGGCTGCATTATCCTCAAGCTGTGTGGGTTCGCCCCGCAACGTGTATCCTTTTGCGCATCTATCAGAGTTGATTTTGCCCTTTTATAAGCTGATTTATGGTATCACCGATATCTTATCCATTGCCCTATTATTGGCGAGGCCACCTCGCGTGGCCCCTGCACGCTGCTAACCCGCCTTGAGTTCGTCCCGCAATAGGGGTTGTTGGCACGGCGCCTATGCATGGGTCCGTCCCTACAGCGTTGGAAAACTTGAGAGACCGAGCTCTGGCTCGCGGCCGTCTCCGCACACGTCACCTTACCAAGTCCCCGGTGCCTTCGCCTTCTTGCGGAAGGTTCGCTGGCAGGTCAGCAAGCACCACTGTATGCCATGCTTCCTCCCTCTAGCTAACCTGCGGGAACCTCAGGACCCGGTGCGGCGGGTCGTGATCACTCCAAGACGCCTATGCGAGGCCAGCCATCCCTTTCCTTCACCCAATTTGCTTGTGCATTAAAGGGGGAGCCTCTGAGCATCGCACCTCAAGGGCCCCTACTAGCCCCCAAGCTCTCACCCCCTGGCCTTGTCCATGGCATCGTGACCGGCATACCAGCGGCGGCAGAGCCTCGCTTGGGATCCGGCACCCGAGGACGTAGAGCACCCATATGAGGGGAGGGGAAGGGGTCGATGCCAATTTTGCTTAAGGATTGTCGTGGATGTGGAAACGCGGCCAAGCATCACGTGAAGGCTGCCACCGCAGTGTGAAGATAAACGCGGATCGCAAAGATAAGTCTCTAAACATGCGCAAAGTATCAATCTCGTGATCAACATCACGACCCTCGTGACCCCGCTGGGGCAAGGGTGCTTCCCTTTCAGTCCTTCGGGAGCTGCCTGCGCGTCAAAGGGACCTCCTGAGCATCGCGCCTCAAGGGCTGTCACCGAACCTCGGGCCGCTCACCTCCTGGCCTTGACCACGGCATCGCGACCTGGCATACCAGCGATGGCTGAAGCCTGCCTAGGGACTACGTCCTGCAGACGTAGAGCACTAAGATACCACGAGAATGAAAGGGGGGACCGTGTCATTGTGGTGGACGCAAGCGTAGCACCAATTGGAGAGTAACAACTACTGAACAAAAAGCATTACAATTATCACATGCCACCAAGGGGTTCTTCATGATATATTGCAGGGAGGAAGCAAAAGAAGAAGTCCTAAGGAGAGCGTGTCCTCAACGGCTTCACCGGTGACGCCGAGCTGACGCCGTTCCTAAGGCGCGAGCGCGACGACTCGGCGATTCGTAGCTGACATTGTCGCTTGAGTCATGCTCGGAAGAAGCGTTGCTGCTGAGGCGCTGCCGCTGTCGGAGGAATCGCTGGCAAGGCCAAGGGCAAGTTCACCCCCGGCTGCCCTACCTCCGCAGCCACCTCCCTCAGAGCAGCACCTCAACCGTCAGCCTTCCTCGTCGAATACCTTCAAGAAGAGCATTGATGCCCCATCGTATGCAAAGTGGATGGCGTGGGCCCCCTTCGAGCAGCACGCGCAGGCAATCGCGCCCCACCCTCGGGTCATGAAGGCATCGCCTGCATCCACAACCTCGACCTCAACTTCTGCGGCTTGGCCGCAGCATCCGTCGTGCTGCAGCCACAGCTCGACGGCCCCCCTCGACAACAACTCCTCCACAAAGGGCCTCGGGAGGCGAATCCATGTGTGTGGCGATGTTGCCGCCCACACCATGAACTCCTGGGTCGAGCCTTCGGCATGGGTCCGCGAAGGAGGCGGCCTCACGGCTGCTGCTTGTCCTCCTCCACGATTCCGCTCCTTACGGCGCCGGTCATCATGTGCAGGGCCCTGCGCGTGGGCGTACAATGGAATTGGAAAGCCCGACGGGGCCCGTTCTTTCCAAGTCCGCGTCATCGCAATCTCGTCGGTGCCACCCCGGGAGTGATTCGGCCTCCTGTTCGGCGGGAGTAGCACGGGCTCCACCTCGGGGGCCTTCCCATTCTCTGCTGCAGAGAACCTCCTGATCGGCGCCATGGACGCGCTGGCAAGACGGTGAAGCATGGACAAGGAGAAGCAAGGAGCAAGAAGGCGAAGATGGGCAGGGGGCTCCGCCCGCTCCCCCATTTATATAGCCAGGAGAAGGTAAATCATCGGCCTCCCACGATCCCCAGTAATGATGATTTTCTCTACATACAGCAGGGTTGTCAAGTCAAACGGTTGCCGACGCAACATGGGGAAGTGGAGATGCCCACATCCTATCGAGCGCCACACATTGGCTCGGTCAGCAGGTGATTGGGGCCCGCGGCGTTCCGCAGTTGTCCTTTGGCTTTGCCTCAAAGCCAAGTGTGAGCGCGCCTTGGGCCTTGGGGCTTCTGTAGGCATTCTAGGAACAAGGGTACCCAGACTTGCCTGACCGCGGCCCACGACGTGGCTCCATTGATGGTCTGGTATGGCCCAGCTTCAACCACGGCGATACAAGACACTCACAAGGGGCCAAGCCTCGCAAGGCAGGCGACATCAAGACCTCTTGAAGGACCGGCCTCCTCGGGTGGCCTCCTGAGCGGAGCGGAGATTTCTATGTAAGACCCAGCCTCACGAGGCTGGAATGACATCAGCCATGACGACCAAGGCCAGGTGCGCGCCAGCGGGCGCAGAGCGGCAGGTTTCCTCTTTGGTGCAAAGGAGGCAAGCGCAGGTGTGGAGTCCCAAGGAATCAGCCAAAGGTTGCCATTTATGTGCAACAAGACCAAGACTGCCACAAGATGGATGTCATCGTCGAGCCCACCACGATGTCATGCTCAGAAGCTTTGCAGGCGAAGGCCACCTTTCGTCAGGATTAGATGTACTTCTTGTCCCCTTTCAAATTTGGTCATTATGGGATCCCTTCCCGCCTAAGTTTTGGAGGAAGGGGACCAAGGCCACTACAAATATAGCCTAGCCACCACCATAGAAGGGATCCGAACCCCGGAAACCGAATCCCCAGAGCTCACCACAAGAACATGCCTTCTGAGGCTATTCTTTCGCTTGTACTAGTTCATCCTCAGCCCCTCGCGAGGCTAATCCACCACAAAGCAGGAGTAGGGTTTTACACCGCAAGGTGGCCCGAACCTGGGTAAACTGCCGTGTCTTTCTCCCTCTTGTTCATCGAGCTAGGTCGTGAGAGCAGCGGATTGATCGGCTTGAGAGGTTGAGTTCTTCGCACACACCCCTGAGTTCAAACCTTTCTTGGGTTTGCAGAGCCCGGAATCCGACAACGATTTTTTATATTTACAACCCATCTATTATTTCTTATAGCCCATTTCTTAGCAAGACTAATGCATCCCTCCTAGAAAAAAATTGCAGCCCGGCAGGGCGTAGAAGGTTGGTCCCCATTGGGTATTCCGCAAAAAGAGTAAAGTTGTGCTAGCCATTTTCACATAGAAAGAAAAATAATATCTGGGCTTGGTCGACATAAAATAATAGCCTGGACTAGCGGGCCACAACCCACACAATTAATATCCTGCTCCTCTCAACAACAACAAAAACACCGCTAAAAATACTGCTTGGCCCAAAAAAATGCCGCTCCTTGTGTAACTCTCTCTTTTATTGACTATACATTGACAATTGTGTGGGATCCAGATGTCAGAAACCCAGAAGGAGGCATTTTTTCCCTATAGTTCTAATAAGGAGGCACTTGCCTACGTACGGCCATGGTCCTGGTGGGTCCCTACTATCATCCTCTCCAAGTACAATCATCGCCTGATTCCCCTTGTTTGTTGACCATATTGACAACTCAAGACGACGGTGCGACCATGCGCACAACAAAGCGAAAGACGACGGAGAGACCCTCGCGGTTCCTACGGATGGTCTGGTACAACGCCCGCTGCTCATCCAGGAAGCCAGGATCATCGACTAGCATGTCCGCGACAGCATTGTCTTTCGCATGTTAGCTGGTGATTTGTCCCTCCGCATGTCGGCACTCGTTGAGGAGATGAAGGTTGTAGCACTGGTCCTCCTGTCCATGCCAGAACACCGAGACCGGCAGCGCTGGTAGCTCTTCCGCCATTACGGCGTCGAAGTGCGGTCGTACCTGCTCTATGGTGAACATGGCATGAACCGGTGTAGGCGGTGGCACCGACTCCTGGTCAGAGGCCTCGTCCATCGTTTGGTCCTCGTCGCTGAGCTCAGCGAGCTTGTCGGCGAATAAGATGGGATTAATCGGAAAAAGGAAAAAAGAGACAGGATTAGGATGGAAGACCTGTGTTGTGTAGCAGCTTATTGCATCTAGAGCTGGACACTGACCAGTCAAGCGTCAAATTTGCTCATCTGCATCCAGATACCTCATACTAGAAATCTAAATCCATACAAAAGCATGCAAATGAAAAACCTAACTACTACGTAGATCAAGTAGCCTAGTCATCGTGAGAGATGTCCACTATCTCTATGCCCGATGACGAGTACATGGCCGGCAACCGCAGGTGCGGCTCCTCCAGCTACTCCACATCCATCTCCACTTTGACCTCATCAAAGAGGGTGTCGGTCGCCGCCCGTTCCAGCTGGATGAAGCACTAGTTGGCTTCCACATAGGTCTCATCCTGGATGGACTCCAGGATGGCCTTCTGCTCCGCCTTGTCGTCCACATATGCGACGGTGAACTTCGCCTCCGCGTCCTCCATGTTGATGCCCGGAGCAGGCGCCAACTCCTGCTCCGGCTGCTCTGCCTCCTTGTCCTCTTCCGGATCCACCACCTCCATCGGAGCCGGCTACTGCTCCTCTCCCTCCTCCTCCTCCGCCAGCTCCTCCTCATCCGGCTCCAGCAAGTCTGGAGGCAGCCCGGCAGCGATGCGAGCAGCGCGCCTTGCCAGGATCTCCTGCTTGATGTGGTACCGATACTCCGGCATGAGCACAGCGTAGGTGGTTATCTTCTTCTTGTCCATGGCAAAGTCAGAGAGCATGGGATGGGTGCCGGAGCGGGAGGATCTATGGGCATCGGACAACAAGCCTGACTGGCACCACGCATCATTCACACCGCCCCACTCACCCACCGGAGGAGGCGTCCATCGGACCACCGGGTTTCCGAGCGATCTTGCGTGGGACCCCAATGTTAGTCTGATGCACTCTAGCGCCCCATATCTGCCCCATATTTGGGTTGTATGAGGGGTGTCGGTCGGCCTGGACATTTGTCGCCTGTTTGAGGAGCCCGTCTGGGTTGAATTTCGTGACCGGGCCGTCCACCCTGTTGTTTGAGGCGGGTTAGGAGCGTCCGACTATAGATGCTCTAGTTTCTAAAAATAAAAGGAGGCGGTAGATGCTCTTACGACTGCAAGGCCGAAGAATTTAAGTTTTTCCGTACATTTATATTTTAGAACATAGGTTATGCATGAAACAGTAAGATGATGAGTTGGTCGGAAGATCATATGGTTTCACCTCTAGCCTACCCGAACTAGCTGTTGTATAGGCTATGAATGAAACATAAGATGATGAACTACTTAAGCGCAAAAACAACAGAAGACGATGAACTTCTTCGCATGTAAATGACTGGCATTAGATCAGCATGCAAAACAATACGTAGCATTATTCTTAGGAGGCACAGTGAACAGCTCATGAAGTCGCGTGCCACAACATTTCAAGCTCAACTTTTTAATCAAACTCACAAGGCCTACCATTTCATAGACAACATTCACAACACACTCTTAAAATACATATATAAGTCAATATTCATGATTATGCATCTTCTGAATTGAACACTCGAGTAGGGAAAAACGATCGACGCTGCTCACGGCAAAGGACGTCCCATTCTAAAATATCAAATGCATGTCTTCTGCCTAACATCAATGAGAAAAATTTGACAAGGTTTTCCATTTCCAAATTATTAAACGAATATCTTCTTGCTAACATCAATGATTAAACTTTGACAAGCTTTTCCCATTCAAAATATCTAATGCCTATGATTGTGGAACGGGCGGGGTTTGTCATCAGTTTGCACATTGAAATGGAAGATGGAGCTGGATTAACCAGCTGATCTTTTTGTGGAGTTCCACTGAAGTCAACCAATGTCTTGCGTAGCATGGTGGATTTCGTATTTACATGTTCCAAGGCTTTCAAGACATTGGCAGCTCTTTTCATGTAGATAGTCTGGTGGCTCGAGGTGACAATGAATGATTAGAGAACCAATTGATATATTATTCATGATGAAATATTATGGAGGACACGAAACATGTGATTTGTGCAATTCCACTAAAATCAAGCTGAGCATCCCTGTCTGCATAAATACAGAAAGAGTGTGATGAATATAATAGTGGTACTAGTTGATAAAACATACGCTCACAAATATAATCGTCTTCATTATCTTAACAGGAAAAGATAGTAATACAATAGCTTCAATTAAACATTTATTCAAAACAACACAATAATTTAGTAGCACAACATAACAAGGCACGATATGTGGATGAAGGCCGATACTGACCTCATTTGTTACAGTTGTGTTGGCCACTAACTTGGTCATACCTTTCCTTGTGAGTGAATCTTGCACTCCACGTGTTATTGAGTTTCCCATGCCCTCTGTAGACTAGTCATGTCACCGGTGTCTACTAATACTCTCTAAAGCTTCTCGATCGTTCCTTCTGTAATGTAGCGCAAACAATGACTGCTTCTTTCTGCAAAGTGGAATGATCAAATGGGCCCAATAATGCAACAGTTTGCCTTAAACACATTGGCTCCTTTTGTGCACTTCAACTAAAATCAGAGTCGAAATAGCAACAAGCAGAAGTTTTGATATCCCTGTATTCACAAACATGTATAATGGAAACAATTACTAAGCAATAAAGGTTGATGACTTATACGCCCACAAGAAAAAACATCTACCTTATCTTAATGGGAAACAAAGCAGGACAGTAGCAATTCTCAAACAGTTTTTCGATAAAGGGTGTTTTATTGTCTCAAAAAAGTAGCATCAAGCGGATACAAAGCATTATGAGTGACACCCGGCCTCTGCAGAACTAAGATGCACACAGCCAATTCTAAAAAGTTTGACACAAAGAAAAGAAACAAAACCAACAAAACGGTAACAGTAGAGTCCTATAGACCCATACTATGCCTATGTCGATAGTGGTGGTGGGTCAATCCGGAGGTTATGGTGCCACTGATGTTGGGGAAAAAACCCTCCGTAGGCACCTCCTCCAATCGCGTACACACCGTCTTGAATAGCGGTTGGTACTCCGCTCGCTGTAGTGTAGACCATGTACGAAGTGAGTGCGTACACTAGAAAATAACTTGTAGAGGAGAAGTATTTTTATCATTGAAAACCAAATCATTTCTACATAGCCATAGCGACCACATTAAGGCATATGCTCCCACCCTTATTAGTGGCTTGAACCTATTTGGAATACCGTCCAACCAATGGCCAAAACTATTGGCAACACTTTTGGCCGGATACAAATTTGACACTATTTGGATGACTGACCACGTACAACATGCAAACTTGCATTGGAAAAAGAGGTGTTTTATTGCCTCGTCATGAGTACAAAAACAACACTTCTTACTCCCTTGCCAGTTGCACCATATGAGTTTGTCTTTGGTTAGCACAACTCGCCTACGAAGATACCACATGAAGATTTTGACCTTTAGTGAATCTTCGACTTCCATAGTTTCTTATCATTATTATTCACCGGTACCTCAGAATGCATGAGTGCACAGTACATGGAGTCTACTATGCAAGACCCCGATGTAGTAAGGTTCCAGCGAAACACATCCCGGCCTTGTGTTAGGTTAATCGAATCCACCTGGACAATACATTATACCATGATGTAAGGCGAGGCCCAATCAAATCCCACCTGAACAAAATATTCGGCGAGGATGAACTCAGCACCTGCGCAATGGTATTATTATTCTCGCGAGCAATGATGTACATGGCTGGATATTGTTCTTGAAGACTGGCATTGCCTAGCAAGATGTCTTCCTAGAAACGAATCTATGACCTGTCCTTTATCGCGAAAGACCCAAAGCAAAAGAGATGTTTCTTTGCCGCCATTAGGCCAGCCCAAACATGAGAGTCTCTAGGTTTCTAATATACCTGAGACACCGCCTTTTGGTCTAAATACTTGTTGTGCTGCATGGTTTGCCAAACATCATCCTCAGTAAGTAGTTTGAACAGCCATTTACTAAGTAGGGCCTCATTCTTTACCTATAGGTCATGAATTCCAAGGCCACCTTGGTCTTTTGGTCTACAAACCACACTCCATTTGGCCAGTCTGTATTTTTCTTTTCCCCGTCTCCTTGCCAAAAGAATCTGGATCTAATATAGTCCAATCTTTGCAACACCCCTTTTGATAGTTGGAAGAAAGAAAGCATATAGAGAACCATATTTGTGGGGACAGAGTTAACCAAAACCAACCGTCCCCCAACTGAGAGCAGCTTTCCTTTCCAACTGCTCAACCGTTTCTCTAGACGCTCCTCTACATGCTTCCACTCTGCAATAGTGAGAGACCAATAGTGAATCGGTATTCCCAAATACCTAATCGGGAATTGACCATGTGTGCAACCAAACAAGTCAGCATAATCGGCTGCTGACTCAACGTCTGCTACAAAGCAGGACAATTCGCTTTTATGGAAGTTAATTTTAAGACCGACATTTTCTCAAACACCGAAAGCAATAGTTTCATGTTTCGAGCCTTGTCCAGGTCATGTTCCGTAATAAGAATTGTGTCATCTACATATTAACTAAGACATTATCTTAACAATACATTGGTTAAACATGTATAAAGAACGACAAAGCAGGAAAATACCACTCCTAAAACAGTGTAACTGATTCATATTAACAGAGACATTATCTTAACAATACCTTGGTTGATTATGTAGAAAGAACTTCAAAGAAGGATAGTACCATATCTACAACATTGTAACCAATTCATAATAACAGAGTCATTATCTCAACAATACATCTGTTAAACATGTACTCCTGCCGATCCCTAACAAGTGTTGCAGTTTTGAAGTAAGATTCAGGAGTTAATTCTAAGAGTGGCATTGCTTCATTTTACTAGTGGCATTAGATTAACAAAAAGTATAAACAGTTGTAGGGGAGAGTGGGCGCAATAGCACCATGTGCTTCCATTTGCGTTTGATATTGTGTATCAGTAAATTATGTATAAAACCCGAAAACTGAAAGGAGCGCTTGTCCTTGCCTGCACGCATTATCCCCGCTGCACGTTCTTCTCTGGATCTGAACTGGCAGGAGTATACTATTAATGTTAGGAGTCAAGGGACCCGTTGCACAGTGTATGGCAATGTGAGTCGGTCCCGGTACAGGTGACCCATGGCATCAAGTATCGTTGGCCCATAAGGAAAGTTTCTCACGTAGGTGACGAGCGTGAAGCACATATGAAGTCTTGATTGATGCACCAGCTTGGAACTGATTGCACGTATCAAGTATCATTATTCTTTTTTCTTGAGTTGCACATATTATTAATTCATTCTGAATGGATAGAAAAGGTATGGTTTGCATTGATGGTTTTAGTGCTTCGTAAATCATTCTGAAGGCAAATTCTTCATTTAACTGAAACAAATCTTCATCGTTGTGAAAATATCCTCATGTACTTTAAAACATTATTTACTAACTCTAACCTCGAAAAGAATTAACAAAGTCTATTCAACTCTTATGCCATTTGATTTTACGTGAAGATTTATAAGAATCTTTTCCATTTGTTTGATTTATATTATTTTGAGTTTGATTCAATTTTATCCACACACCGCGCAACAAGTCATCTAGCGTGAGCAACTGAAGTTGCACGTCCGTGTACTGACGCACAACTGTATGTCAACTGGTCACGCGCAACTATAGTTGCTCACCCAACTATGTTTCATTTTTAAAATACACAATAATATTTTTTAAACAAACATTGAAATTTTTTCAAGGGATATCTACACCCCCCCCCTAATTTTGGCCTGACCTCATCTTTACCCCTAAATAAAAACAGTGCTCAACTTTGACCCTCTTCCGTTGAGTGCGCCTGTAGAAATGCCATTCGGTACATTTTCTGTCCAGTCAAAGACCTTTGACCGCTAAATGCGCTTATAGAAAAATCTAACGATCAAAGGAAAATCTAATGGTCAAAGGCCTTTGGTTGGACGGAAAATGTACGGGAAGACATTTCTATATGCGCACTTAATGGAAGAGGGACAAAGTTGAGCACTTTTTTATTTAGGTGTAAAGATGAGGTCGGGCCAAAATTAGGGGAGGTGGAATGGAATTGTCCCTTTTTCCAAAGACATGGCAAACATTTTCTAAATACACGGAGGATATTTTTTAATTGTGGCTCCTAATCAGCCGACTGATTTTGGAGGAAAATCAGTCGGCTTGCTAGCCGTCTGATCTGACACAGGTAACGTGGATCGCACCCACACTCGGGTTGACCCGTTGTTCTCTGGAAGGTTGTGGCCTCGTCGCTCATTACCAGCACACCTCACCGTCCAACTCGTGTAGCCGCGCCACCGCAAACCAACGCCGCCTTGCAACATCCCTCATAGAAACCGCTCACCCCCTAAAAACACATGATGGCTGTTACGACC
>NC_041385.1:384018542-384079816 GCF_002162155.2 Triticum dicoccoides | reverse complement strand
GAGATCCATGGCACCACACACGCGTTGTGTTGGAACATCAGCCTCAGGCGAGATCTAGTCTCCAACATGCACCATTTCAGCTTCGTTAGGGTGACATACCTATCGCATCAGCACGCAGCATTGCAGCTCCGGTGGCGGCAAGGCCTGGGGCGCAGCATTAGGGGCATTGCATTGGAGCTCTGCGGTGGCGGCATCTTGGCATCTGGGACTCAACAGTGTGTTTCATTGGAGCTCTATTAGCAGTGAGGCCCGAGTGGCAGCACCAGCGGCCTTGCATGGGTACTCCGTCGAGGCCTGGATGGCAGCACCGGTGGCGTTGCATTGGAGATCCCTCGACAACGGCATCTGGGCATCCTGTTCACAGCATCACATTGAATTGGAGCTTTCGTTCGGGGGTGAGGCCCCGGGTCGCAGCATCGGCAACGTTGCATGGCAACTCCGTCAAGGGCGACATCTAGACATCCGGGTCACATTAGTGCACTGCACTGGAGCTCCATCGGCGGCGAGGACCTAGTCTGTAGCACCGGTGGCGTTTCATTGGAGCTCTGCCGGTGGCGAGGCCCGGGTTGCAGCACTGGCGGCATTGCAGTGGAGCTCCATCGGTGGCAACATCTGGATCACAGCTGAAAGGATCGATATGGTTGACTAGAGGGGGGTGAATAGGAAACTACCAATTTTTAGCTTTTCTTAACAAATTAGGCTTGGCAACAAAGGTTTGTCTAGATGTGCAACTAGGTGAACAACCTATATGATGCTAGCAATAACAACAACAAGTACAAGCAAATGATACAACACAACAATAGCTTGCATGAAGTAAATGTAAAAGATAACCACAAGTGGAGCCGGTGGCGATGAGGATGAGTTGCCCAAGTTCCTTCCCTTTGAGGGGAAGTACGTATCCGTTGGAGCGGTGTGGAGGCACAATGCTCCCCAAGAAGCCACTAGGGCCACCGTATTCTCCTCACGCCCTCACACAATGTGAGATGTCGTGATTCCACTAGTGGTTCCCTTGAAGGCGGCAACCGGACCTTTACAAACAAGGTTGGGGCTCTCTCCATAACTAAATTGGAGGCTCCCAACGAACCACGGAGCTTTACCACAATGGAATGTGGCTCCAAGTTGACCCAACCATCTAGGGTGCTCAAACACCCAAGAGTAACAAGATCAGCAAGGGATTAGTGGGGGGAATCAAATTTCTCTTGGTGGAAGTGTATATCGGGGTCTTTCAACCAATCCCTAGAAAATCAACAAGTTTGATTGGCTAGAGAGAGAGATCGGGCAAAAATGAGCTTTGGAGAACAATGGAGTTTGGGGGAAGAAGAGGTAGGTCTTTTGGGGAAGAAGACCCCCTTTTATAGTGGGGTAACAATCCAACTGTTATCCTCACTCACAACCCGCAGCGCGCGGTACTTAGCCTCAAGGGAGCGGTACTACCACTGCCCGCTGCGGTACTACCGCTTAGCACAGCGGTACTATCACTGTGACTGTGCTCATTAGCTGCACAGGAAGAAGGGACAGAGGAGAGAGACCCCGAGCGGCACTAGTAGCTGTGGTAGGTGCGATACTACCACTCCTACTGCAGCTGCTACTGCCGCTGAACCCGACACAAGAACAACACGTCCCAAGTCGATGCGGTACTAGAGTGGCACAGGAGCGGCACTGTTGCTTGAGACCCTCGACGGTACTATCGTGATTACAGCGGTACTACCGCATGTGGCCCTTGGTGGTACTGCAGCTCCAAGCCATGATACTACCGCTGGCTCTACCTAGTGCCACTTCCAAGACAATGAGGGTTCCTCAAAAGAATGCGGGAAAGAGCTGATGGTGCAAAGGAAATGTGTGCATGTTGATTCCACCCAAACCTCTTTGATACGGACCCCCTCTTGATAGTACGGTATATCCTATGACTCAAGTCCACCAAAACTAAAGCGAAGGAAAACTACAGTATCTTCACTTTAAACACCGAGGGGAAGAAATCGTCTCGTACCATGTGAATGAATATCTGATATGCTCAATGCACACGACTAGTCCGCAAACACATTGTCATCAATGACCAAAACCACTCAGAGAGAAATATGCCCTAACAATTTCCCCCTTTTTGGTGGACTGATGACAACACTGGATTTGCATAAAGATATAACAAGAGAATAAGCAAACCCCGGAATCTACATAATATAGACGGGCTCCCCCTAGATGCACTTAATAAGGAATGCTTTTGGAATGCAAAGCACACACACTAGGATCAACACTCCCCCTATATTATATAGACCTATAACACTTGCATCTCTATAATGGGAAACTTAAACTAGGATGCAAGAAGTAGTATGTGAGCAAAAGAAGGACAAAGTTCAGCATGCAACTCACATACTACCAAAGTACTAGACAAGCATAGGATAATAATAAGATAGCATATGTCTCAAACCATATGACAGGATATCCAAGTCTCACAAGCATAGGCCAAACCAAAGCAAACGAGCAATAAAAGAGTTCACAAGAGAAGGTCACAGGTGATAGCAACACCGGAGAATCCACCATCACAGCTCGGCATGGTCGCTCCCCGCCTCCGTCATTAGTAGCACCAGCAGGCTGATCTGTCTCTAAATCTGTCCAAGGACAGTGCTGAGAAATCCACTCCTCCTCATCAGTGATCTTTTCCTTTGACCCACTGGCAACCTCTGCACCCAGCTCACGCAACATAACCTTCTGATGGCTGCGAGACTTCTTTTCTGACACATGCGCCATATACTGTCTGTGAGCCTCCATAAGAATAGCTTCTTCATCTTCAGCTTGAGCTTTTTAGCCCAATATGGCTCCACTCCAGAGGGCTCATAATCATCATCATCATCGGCATCAGTCTCATCATCTCCCAACGGAGTCTCCGTCTCCAGAACAGGATTGCCCCAGTGCTCCTTCTGTCTCAGTCAAATAATCTCATGAGAGACCAAGTCACCGGTCTCCAATCTGACATCCGGATAGGTGTATGCTCATGCCTTCTCAATAAGAAGCATCAGGTAGGGGGGCATAGATGGGGCATTTGCGCTCAGTGGTGGCAGAGAGGAGCTCCGACCACATGACATGTGAAACATCCAAAGAATCTCCTGTGTTTGCATCCTTCTCATGCTGGCAAAAGAGCAACATATCCACAAGATAGGAATGAACCTGATTCAAGTTCCCAATACGAGGGAAAAGAGTGTGCCTAAAAATACGATGAAGAATATCCAGAAAGGGAAACAACTCATATGTGTTCTTCTTCGTGACAGGATGAACCTTTACCATGCTATAGGGCCAAAGAGTAGACTTGTGAGTAGAAGTGGCCTCCTTGTGGGGGCGAAAGCCAACCGGGTTGTCAAGCCCCTGATCCTCATAGCCCAAAAGTTCCATGAAAGTCTTCCATTTTCTAGGGAGAAGTCTGGCATTTGTCATCCAAGTCAAGGTTCGCTCCTCAGCAGTACCAAGGTGAACAGTGGCATAAAACTGAGCCACCATGTCAGCATCAAAATCCTTGTTGAACTCCATGAGCTTGACAATATTCAGCTGAGCACACATACTCAAGAGCCTCTCCAAAGTAGGCATGATCCTTCTCCAAATAAGTAATGTCAATGGAACAAACACTCACAAAGAGGTTCTTCTTTGCTTTGAGCACATCAAAGAAGATAGACCACTGTTGCCGGTTCCAGAAGGGGCGGTTGACGAGCCACACAGAACTCCTTAGCAGACATCTCTGGCACAGACTTAACCTTCGGCTTTGGCTTGCTCGCAACTTGCTTGGTTGGCGGCTTGGGCTGCGTTGGTTGAGCACTTGATGATGTAGCAGCCAGCTCAGAAGTGTGATAGCGTTTTGACCCTCCAAGACACCCAAGGTTGATGCGATGGACTGGCTGCTCCGAATTGCCATCACCTGGAACCCACACACAAAGGCAAGGAAAGCACAAGAAGAACATGCATAAGCCAACAGAAAGAAGCAAAAAGAAGCATAGATTGGTACGGGGAAAGTGGAAGCTAGCATCCCGAGCAATAGTGCCACCCACAAGCGATAGTACCGCTCCAGGGGAGCGGTAGTACCGCTCGAGGCGGAGGGCGGCAGTCTGGCCGCTGCCGCTGCTAGATCTGGTACTATCGAGGGTTCCAAATTCAAAATTTCTCCTACCAATCTCCAATCCACCTAGTCTAGCAGACTTCTACGCCCTACTCAAGCCTCGATTTGGCCAAAAATCGATGAATGCCGAAAATATTGCCCTAAAGCCTTGATCCAAAGAAGAGAACCAAGGGATAGGAAAGTAGAGGCAATACCAGCATCCATGGCAAGAGGAGAAGGTGGGGAACGATCCCACCGGACGGAAACACAAAAGACGACACGGAGACGGTGGCCCGGCGGCGGCCCCCTCGTTGCTTGTTCACCGCTAGAGAGGAAGAGAAGTGGGAGAGAGTGAACGGGTATGGGAGTGGAAACTCCCCCTACCCGATTCATACCCCACGGCCCACCTGAGAGCGGCAGCCTGGGACGACAGTAGTACCGCTTAAAGCTATGAGCGGTAGTACCGCCCTTCCACAGCGGTTGTGCCGCCTAGCGACAACAAAGCAAAACCAATAGAACACGGGCTTATGCAAAGAAGAGAGAAAAGCAACGAACCATCGCCAAACCTAGAGAGCAACTGCAAGAGCGAAGGACAATCAAAACAAGAGAAGCACCCTTGGAGTGACTCAAAGCACAAACACAAAAACTACACAACTCGAACTGAACGAAGAAAACCAAACACCTCTCAAGGATAGGGCGATGGCCGAAGCCACCTATGTTTGAGTTAATTGGTATGGCACCACGAAGATTATAACCTTGGGTCCATGACCAAAACTCATCTTTGAAGCACAACTACCCTAGAAAATGGCTAATGTGAAAGACTTGATCGATTATGCATAATGGTAGGAGGGAGAGTTCATTGAGAGAACAACACTCCCCCTATGTACATGCCTACATCTAGAACAAGATATCATGATGAGTGTGGTGGGGTGTGCCTAGATTCAATCCACATTGCTCGAATCAATGATATTTAGCTCATGCCTTAACTCACGAAATCTTGCTTCATCTAGAGGTTTCGTGAAAATATCCGCTAGCTGCTCTTGAGTGTTGATGTAGATGCTCTCAATATCTCCACGCTTGATGTGATCCCGAATGAAATGGTGACGAATCTCAATTTTCTTTGTCTTGCTATGTTGCACCGGATTGTGAGAAATCTTGATACCACTTTCATTGTCACATAGAAGAGGCACTCTGTCACAAGTGACATTGTAATCCTTTAAAGTTTGCCTCATCCATAGCAATTGTGCACAACAACTTGCCGTGGCTAGATACTCGGCCTCGGTGGATGAGAGATACACACAATTTTGCTTCTTGGAAGACCAACTCACCAAAGAGCGACCAAGGAATTGGCACCCTCCGGAAGTTGACTTACTCTCCACACAATCTCTCGCCCAATCCAAGTCCGAGTAACCCATGAGATCGAAGCTTGCTCCTTTGGGGTACCATAAGCCAAAGTTTGGGGTATGAGCCAAATATCGAAAGATTCGCTTGACCACCACATAATGGCTTTACTTAGGTGCGGCTTGAAACAGTGGTCAAACTCCCACACTCAATATGATATCCGGTCTAGACGCACAAAGGTAAAGCAAGCATCCAATCATGGAGCAATATACCTTTTGATCCACCATTTTACCATTGGGATCACTATCAAGCTTGCACTTGGTGAACATGGGAAACTTGACCGGCTTGACATCATCTAGCTTGAATCTCTTGAGCATGTCTTGGGTATACTTGGCTTGGTTGATGAACATTCCTTCTCTTCTTTGCTTGACTTCGAACCCAAGAAAGAACTTCAACTCTCCCATCATAGACATCTCAAACTTCTCGGTCATTACTGCGGCAAACTCATCATTGAAAGATTTGTTAGGAGAACCAAAAATAATATCATCAAAATATAGTTGGCATATGAACAAATCCCCTTTGATCCTCTTAGTAAAAAGAGTGGGATCGATTTTCCCAATTTCAAACCCACGATTTTGCAACAACTCGGTAAGGTGCTCATACCACACACGTGGGGCTTGTTTAAGGCCACAGAGCGCCTTCTTGAGTTTTTATACATGATTGGGGAGCTTGGGATCCTCAAATCCCAGAGGTTGTTTTATATATACCAACTCATTCAAAGGACCATTAAGAAATGCACTTTTCACATCCATTTGTTGCAACTTAAAATCGTGATGAGATGCATATGCAAGCAACATGTAAATAGATTCAAGATGTGCAACGGGAGAAAAGGTTTCACCATAGTCGATACCCTCGACTTGGGAGTAGCCTTGTGCCACCAATGTTGCCTTGTTTTGAATAACCACGTCGTTCGCATCTTGCTTGTTCTTGAAGATCCATTTGGTCCCAATGACATTGTGTTCCTCCGTTGTCCTTGGCACTAATTCCTAGACTTGATTTCGCTCAAAGTTGTTGAGTTCAGCATGCATGGATTCAAGCCAATCCTCATCATTGAGCGCCTCATGTACCTTTTGGGGTTCAACACACGAAACAAACGCGTGATGCTCACAAAAGTTTGACAATTGTCTACAAGTAGTTACCCCTTTTCTCAAGCTTCCAAGCACATTCTCCATGACATGTTGTTGACGCTCGAGCTTGGAAGCCACATTGGCGGCATGGCGCTCCAAGAGTTCCTCAATAGGCATTTGAGGATCATCATGCACATCATGAGCACCGTCTTGAGCTTGCTCTTGATCTTGAGCGCCGTCTTGAGCTTCCTCTTGATCTTGAGCTTGCTCAAATGCATGAACTTGATCTTGGGCATCATTTGGTGCATCATTATCTTCACGGGGTTGATCTTGCCCTTGATCTTGTTCAGAGGGGTGAGGGCCTTCACTTTGTTCTTCGAAAGCGTGTGGGTCTAGTGTCGGTGATGGCTCCACTTCAGTAGAGCATTGTCCTTCTCCTTCAGCCACAAGGGGTTCCTCAATGGGGAATATTTGACCAATCCCCATTCTTCTTGTGCCTTGGGTAGGAATTTCATCACCTACATCACAAAGACCACTTTGATCCACTTGGGAGCCATTATTTTCATCAAACTCCATGTTACAGTCTCCTCAATGAGTCTGATGGACCTGTTGAGGACATGGTAAGCATGGGAGTTTGTAGCATAACCAACAAATATGCCCTCTTGAGCTATATGTTCAAATTTAGACAAACAAACACCTTTCTTGAGAATGAAACACTTACAACCGAACACCCGAAAGTACTTGAGGTTGGGCTTGTTGCCGGTAAGTATCTCATATGGAGTCGTTGCCGGTAAGTATCTCATATGGAGTCTTGTTCAAGCCTTTGCAGAGGTAGAGCCTATTGGATGCATGGCATGCGATGTTGAGGGCTTCGGCCCAAAAGTTGTACGGGGATTTGAACTCTGTCATCATGGTCCTTATTGCGTCCATCAATGTTCAGCTCTTCCTCTCCGCCACACCATTTTGTTGAGGGGTATAGGGTGCGGCATATTGATGCTTGATTCCCTCGTCACTAAGAAACTCGTCGAAGGTGTAGTTCTTGAACTCGGTGCCATTGTCACTTCTATTAATCAAAATCTTTGCTTCATGTTGACGTTGAGCTTCATTTGCAAAGTTGATTACGGTTTGTTGAGTCTCACTCTTCCTCTTGAAGAAGTATACCCATGTATATCTTGAGTAGTCATCCACAATTACCAAGCAATACTTTCTTCCACCAAGACTATCAAAGGATCGAGGACCAAAGAGATCTATATGAAGTAGCTCCAAGGGCCTCTTTGAGTAGATGATAGTTGAGGGTCGGTGAGCCGTTTCATGAAGCTCTCCTTTGATGCAAGCACTGCAAGCACGGTCTTTGGCAAAAGTCACATTTGTTAGACCATGGACGTGATCCCCTTCGAGGAGACTTTGCAAACATCTCATATTGACATGGGCTAGTTGGCGATGCCAAAGCCATCCCACATAAACTTTAGCCATTAGGCAAGTCGCGGTCTTAGTGGGTCACTCTGAAAAGTTCACCACATAAAGACCGTTCTTGACATGCCCAACAAAGGCTACTTTAAGAGTCTTGCTCCACAAAAGGGCCACGGTATCAATATCAAAGAATGTTGCAAAGCCCATAAGTGCAAGTTGATGAACGAAAAGTAAATTGTATGCAAGGGACTCAACAAGCATGACCTTCTCAATAGATAAATCTTGAGAGATGAACACCTTGCCAAGTCCCAATACCTTAGATGTATACGCATCATCGAATTGGACATAGGTGGGCATAGATGGAATTGGACGCACATCCACCACCAAGTCCTTGCTCCCAGTCATATGATTTGTTGCTCCACTATCAAGCAACCATGACACTCCACTGGAAGCAAACTCCTACAAGAGATCAATGCTTGGATTTAGGTACCCATTCTTGAATGGCACCTTTGAGGTTAGTAACAAGGGTCTTATGAACCCAAATAGACCATTCAATGTACTCATAATAAGAACCAACAAATTTAGCATAAATATGTCCATCACTAGCATGCCATAAAACATAAGAGGGGTTAAAGTCGTCGGCTTTGTTGGTAGGGGAGGTTTTGCCCTTCTTGGCATCACCACCCACTTCCTTGTTCTTCTTCTTCTTCTCATGAGTACCCTCACCCGCCTTGACAAAAGTTTCCTTGAGCGGGGGAGGTTGCTTGGTCTTGTTCTTCTTCTTCTTCTTTGACTTGGGAACAAACCCAAGTCCTTCCTTAGCCACAACTTCCTTTTGATTGCTCAAAAGGTCATTGAGGTTCTTCTCACCTTGTATGAAAGAAACAAGGCCTTTATCTAGTTGTTCCTTCAACTTGGCATTCTCTTCCATAAGATGCACATGTTTACAACAAGGATTAGTAGCATGGGCATTATCAATTAGGACAAATGAAGGACACCTAAAAATCTCCTTGGTTAGCTTCACTTGGAGTTGATCATGAGACTCTTTGAGAGAAGCATGAACACCCTTCAAGACCTTGTGAGCCTTGTCAAGTATATCAAACTCTTCCTTGAGTCTATCATGGCCAACCCCAAGTGCAACTTTCTCAGATTTAAGCACACGAGTAAGAACAATAGCATGATCAAGATCCTTTTGCAATTTAGTATGATCAATGTTGTGTGACTCCTCAAGAGTCAAATGAAGACCTTGCTCTTCCTCAAGAGCAATGGAAAGATCCACAATCTCATCGGCATAGTCACGACTATGCCCCTCCAACTTGGAGATAGTATCTTCATGAGTTTCAATGATATCATTTGCCTCACCGAGTTATTCCAAGAGAGCAACAAAGTGCTTCTTGGATTCACCCTTGAGCTTACTCATGAACTTTGTAAACTCATTCTTATCAACATTTACCACCTCACTATCATCAACACAATCTAACAATGAAGGAGTAGTAGTGATGTTAGTTTTGATGATTGAGGTTACCTTGTTGATACCTTTGGCCATGAGACACTTGGCAATGGTGTTTTCGTTGGGGGCGCCGAAGAGAGACACCTTGGAGGGAGAAGATTTGGCAATGGCAAAGGTTGTTGTCGGCGTTCTGGGAACGGGGGTCCCCAACCTTGCCTGCCTGTGGCCTGCGGTGTGGCTCAAGTGGCGGCCCAGTACGGCCCATCTTCATCAGCACAAGACCCAAGACCCTTGCTAGGGGCCAAGCCTCACGGGCGGACGATGCAAGGCTACCTCAGGAACGGCCTCACCAGGCAGGCTCGCGAGGAGGCGGAGAGATCAAGGCAGGGCACCTCGCGAGGTGCTCTTGACGCAAGCCATGACGATCGAGACCAGGCGGGCACCGGCCTGCGCAGTGTCCTTGTTTCCTCTTTGGTGCAAAGGGGGCAAGCACAGGCGTGGAGTACCGAGGCATCAGGCAAAGGTTGCCATTTCAGTGCAACGAGACCAAGACCAGCAGAGCGGCAGGATGGAGGTCACCGTGGATCCCAAGACGGCGTCATCGCCAGTGCCTTTGGCAGCTGAAGACCAACTTTAGTCAGGATAACTTGTACTATATGTTCCCCTTCAAAATGGCCGTTGTTGGCGCCTTTCCTGCTCAATATTTGGGAAGAGGCCCAGGGCCTTTATATATAGGACTAGCCACCAGAGAGAGAGAGAGGGATCCAGTTTTGGGACAGATCGAGTACTCATCAGAGAGAGAGAGAGAGAGGCGATCGAACTCACCCAAGCAGTTCATCGCACCAGCTCAAGAACACCTCACGCGAGGTTGTTCTTCCCTTGTACTGTTCATCATCAGCCCCTGAAGCAATCCACCACACCACACACTGGAGTAGGGTATTACACAACAACGGTGGCCCGAACCAGTATAAATCTTGTGTCCCTCGTGTTGTTCATCATTTTTAGCTTAGATCTCACGAGTCGATCGGACGTAGATCGGTAGGGGAGAGATCTTCGTGCGCACCCCAGAGTTCGAACCTTAAGGGTCTGCTGGAACCCAACATCTGACATTTGGCGCGTTAGGTAGGGGTGCGCTGGAGCTCTCCTTTCCGTCGACCCGTTATCCACCAGCACCGCGCTCCGCCCTCATGGCGGCCAACACACCGCCTGCTCCGGCTGTCGATGCCGGCGCGGAAACCAGGGGGCTCCGAGCCCTGGCCCCCGCCTTGCGACAGGTGCGGTGGCCGAACAAGTTCAAGCCGGACATGCCGCCGCGCTGCGACGGCGCCACCGACCCACTGGCCTTCCTGCTAGCATATGAAGAAGCCGTCCTCAAGGCCGGAAGCGACGATAAGGGCATGGCGAACTGGCTGCTCATGGCCCTCACCGGTGTCCCGCGCAAGTGGCTGCTCCACCTGCCAGCGGCTTCCGTGGCCTCCTGGGAGGAGTTGTGCAACCTCTTCCTCGCCCATCATGCTGTGCCGGCACCCCCGATCGTCACAGCCATCCTGGGCAGATCACATGCGCCACCTTCGAGCCGCCATGTCAAGCCGTTCGTCCGCCAGATCGGCACCGTGCTCAAGCGCCGAGAAGCCCCCCCCCTCCCAGGTTGGGTGGCACCCAAGGCTGATTTGACCTTCAGTTCGGACGATCACCCCTCCAACACCGCATGTTTGGGCGCACTCCCGATGCTATGCACCCCCACCATCTGCCAGGTGGTCGTCACTAGGACCCTCATCGACGGTGGCGCCGGCCTCAACGTGCTCTCGGTGGAGGCCTTCAGCCTCCTCCACGTGCCGCTAGAGCGGCTGCAACCCAGCAGGCCCTTCTCGGGCGTCGGAGGCAGCTCCACCGGCTCCCTGGGGCAGATCCGCCTCCCGGTGACCTTCGGCACCCACGACAACTTCCGCACAGAGCTGATCGACTTCAACATCGCCCCCATCGGTCTCCCGTACAACGCCATCCTCAGCTACCTAACCTTGGCCCAGTTCATGGCAGCGACTCACCGGGCGTACAACCTCATGAAGATGCCCGGGAGCAGCGGCGTCCTTACCGTGTCTGGAGACACAAGAGATGCACTGCAGGCGCTCAAGCTTGCTTTCAAGATGGCCGCGGTGGCGCAGCCCGCCAGCGCAGATACCCTCGAGCCCAAGGGGGCTGCACCGGCCAAGAAGAAGCAACTATTCACCCAAAACAAGGCGGAGACCAAGCAAGTACCCGTCGACGAGGATGGATCCTCCGGCGCCACCTTCACCATAGGCGCCAACCTCAATCCTGAGCAGGAGGAGGCCTTGGCGAAATTCCTGCGTGCAAACAAGGAGGTGTTTGCGTGGGAACCTGATCAGCTGGCAGGGGTGCCAAGGGATGTGATTGAACATCATCTCAACGTGTGCCCCAAGGTGCGCCCCGTGAAGCAGAAGGCAAGGCGATAGTCCACTGAAAAGCAGGCCTTCATCGTCCAAGAAACCCGCAAGTTAGAGGCAGCAGGAATCATTCACGAGGTCCGCTATCCTGAATGGCTGGCCAACCCTGTTGTGGTGCCAAAAAAGGGAGGAAAGGAACGCATGTGTGTCGACTTCACCAACCTCAACAAGGCCTGCCCGCAGGATCCGTTCCTGCTCCCTCGCATCGACCAGATCATCGACTCTACCGTCGAGTGTGAACTATTGTGCTTCATGGATGCCTTCTCGGGCTATCACCAGATCAAGATGGCGGTAGAAGACGTGGAGAAGATGGCCTTCCTGACCCCGTGTGGGGTATACTACTATACCTGCATGCCATTCAGGTTGCGCAATGCAGGTGCGACCTTTCAGCGGCTGATGCACATCGTGGTGAAGTCTCGGGAGGCAAAAACCCTGATACAGGACATGGAAGAAACCTTCGAGAGCCTCCGTGAAGTGGATCTGCGGCTCAACCCGGAGAAGTGCGTATTTGGAGTCCCCTCGGGCAAACTCTTGGGCTTCCTCGTATCCCACAGGGGCATCGAGGCTAACCCGGAGAAGGTCAAGGCGGTCGAAGACATGAGTCCGCCAAAGACCCTCAGAGAAATGCAGAAGCTCACCAGGCGGGTGACCGCGTTGGGACGCTTCATCTCCAAGCTGGGGGAGCGAGCACTGCCCTTCTTCAAGCTGATGAAGAAGAAGGGCCCGTTCGAATGGACTGAAGAGGCCGACAAAGCATTCCAAGATCTCAAGAAGTACATTACCAATCCTCCGGTGATGGTAGCTCCGCGCCCTTGGGAGCCCTTGGTGCTCTACCTCGCAGCCACACCCTACTCCGCCAGCGCAGCCCTGGTGGCGGTACGGGAGGAGCGTCGGGCCAAGGCCGTGCCAGCCGCAGCCTCGGCCAAGGCGAAGCAAGGCCAGGAATGCCTCGCAAAGGCCTCGACCGCAGCAGATGGGGATCAGCCTCAGCAGGGGGATGCACCCAGGGCAAAGGAGGCACCGCCAGGCGACCAAGCGCTGGGGGCTCCATCGGCTCAGGAGGCGCCTCAACCTTCGGAAAACGCAGGCTGCGCCAGCACCCTCAACCTCGTCGAGCATCATGTATACTTCGTCAGCACGGTGCTACGGGATGCAAGGGCGCGGTACCCCATGCCCCAGAAACTCCTCCTCGCACTGTTAGTGGCCTCATGCAAGCTGCAGCACTACTTTCAAGGCCATCCCATCAAGGTCGTCTCAGCGTACCCCTTGGAAAGGGTACTCAGGAGCCCCAACTCAGCTGGAAGAGTCGCTGAATGGAACATCGAGTTGCAAGTGTTTCAGCTGGAATTCAGCACGACCAGAGTCATCAAGGGAGCCGCACTTGCAGATTTCGTGGCAGAATGGGCGGAGGCACTGGGGCTCAAAGCGGGCAAGGACCGGTCGCTTTCCCCGAGAAGTGAAGCACCGGACGACTGGGTCATGTACTTCAATGGGGCGTTCTCGTGACATGGCGCGGGGGCTGGCGTAGTGCTCATATCCCCCACTCAGGACAAGCTGTACTATGTTGTGCAACTCTGCTTCCAGCATGGAGAAAAGGTCTCCAACAACATAGCAGAATACGAGGGCCTGATAGCGGGCCTGAAAGCTGCAGCCGCCTTGGGGGTGAAGCGCCTCATCATCAAGGGCGATTCACAACTCCTCGTCAATTTCTCCAACAAGGTATACGAGCCGAAGGACGAACACATGGAAGCATATCTCGCGGAGGTCCCCAGGATGGAGAAGCAGCTTTAGGGGCTGGAGTTGCAGCATGTGCCTCCTGGCACTAATCAAGAGGCTGATGATATCGCCAGAAGGGCGTCCATGCAGTTGCCCCAGGAGCCTGGCATCTTCGAGGAACGACTCTTTAAACCTTCAGCGGCACCATCACTATCAAGCACAGCACAGCCTCGGGAGGAGCTCCCTCAACTGCCTGCCTCGGGAGCCCCAGCCTGTGGCCCGACCTCAGGGGCACGCCTGCTCCTGGCACTGGAGCCTCAGGAGGGATGTTGGACCGCTAAGTTCAAGGATTACTTGGTGCAAGGGATCCTGTTGGAGAAGGAGGAGGATGTGGAACGCGTGGCGCGGCAGGCCATGACCTACTGCATCCAAGACGAAGAGCTCTACCGGAAGTGGCCGAATGACGTTACCCTACGTTGCATCTCCAGGGAGCAAGGGAAAGAGTTACTAGCAGACATTCATGGCGGAGACTGCGGGCACCACTCGTCTTTGCGCACACTCGTGGGCAAGGCATTCCGCAGCGGGTTCTATTGGCCAACAGCACTCAACGACGTAATCGAGCTGGTGAAGGCTTGTGAAGCCTGTCAATTCCACGCCAAGCAGATTCACCAGCCAGCTCAGGGCCTTCAGACCATTCCCCTCTCGTGGTCATTAATTGTTTGGGGAATGGATATCCTTGGCCCATTTCCTCGGGCACCAGGGGGCTACCGCTACCTCTACATCGCCATTGACAAGTTCACCAAGTGGGCAGAAGTGGAAGATGTCCGCACCATCCCGGCTGGCTCAGCAGTCAAGTTCATCAAGGGCCTCGTGAGCCGGTTTGGGGTACCTAATCGCATCATCACCGACAATGGTTTGCAGTTCACCAGCAATCTCTTCAAAACATACTGTGCTAACCTTGGAACGCAGATATGCTACGCTTCGGTGGCACACCCTCGGAGCAACGGCCAAGCTGAACGCGCCAACGCGGAGGTCCTGAAAGGCCTCAAAACCCAGACCTTCAAGAAGAAGCTGGAGGCCTGCGGCAGGGGTTGGCACGACGAGCTTCAGTCCGTGCTATGGTCCATCCGCACCACCGCTACCAAGTCGACCGGCGGAACCCTGTTCTTCCTCACGAGATCAGGCATCGCTCCACGCGGGTCCTGGCTTTGGACGAAGCACAGCAGGACGCCGTGCGGGGGGTGGACGTCGTGCTTGGGGAGGAACGTCGTCGGGAGGCTGCACTTCGGGCTACGAGATACCAACAAGCACTGCGGCGGTACCATTGCCGCAGCATCTGCCCCAGGACCCTCGAGGTAGGTGACCTCGTGCTTAGACGGGTGCTCTCCAGGGAGGGGCTGCACAAGCTCTCGCCCATGTGGGAGGGGTCATTCAAGGTTGTTCATGTCGCCAGGCCTGGCGCCGCACGCTTGGAGACTCAGGAGGGGGTGCCCATCCCGAACGCATGGAACATCCAGCACCTCCGGAAGTTCTGCCCTTGAAGAAAGGCCCAGAGCCTATAAAGAAGGCTCGGCACCTGTGAAGCTAGACGAACCAAGAAAGGCCCGGTGCCTGTGAAGAATGCCAATGCCTGTGAAACTCATTTCCTCGAGAAAGGCCCGGAGCCTGTGAAGAAGGCCAATGCCTGTGAAGCTCACCGCCCATGACACTCTCACGTAATAACGAGTTGGGGTTGTACATGCCCCGGAGTCTCCGGAGAGCCGCCCTCAGGCCTCGGGGGCTCCCGCCCACGCCCAGTGGCAGCACTTAGCTCCACACTGGTGAGAAGACGTCAAAGACTAGACTAGGTGCCGGACGCGGCTTTTTCATTTGCTTTCTGCAGTTGGCTTGTTCGTCCCTATTTGAAGTTTTATTGGAGTTGCTTCTGCCCCCGACGTGTGCCTCTTTTTCTTTTTCGCCCACTTGATTCATTTTCTCTCTCGCGAATCTCGCGAGGGGGCTACGCGGGTGCCCTCGCGAGTGTTTTCTGACCCAGTATTGTGAGGCTTTCCTATCCAAGTCCACTACAGGAGCACCCCTCCTGGTCCGTGCCCCACGGGCATCGCGACACGAATACAGGACCTGAGTCGGTCGCCCGCGCGACCGAGGCCGGAAACTACCTCTCCTGACTAATCCTTGCAGGACATAAGGCGCACGGTGGGGCCTCAACCTCGGGAAGCAAAGACCACAGCAAGTCCCCCCCAAGCTAAGTAATTCCTATACGCTGGCATGCTGCACCAAAACACGGCACAGAAATAGCGGAAATAGCATGATAGTTAACGGCAACAGTCTAGCACGCCCCCACGGGGCCCTACACTACTCTCTCTTTGCGCGGGGAAGGAAGAAAAGCAAAATAGGTACGGCTTGCTCGGCACCAACTCGCGGCGAGGGCTCGTACTACCTCAGGAGCTCAGTCGGATTCCTCCTCGCGCTTCACCGAGGCGCGACGGCGGACTGACCCGCTACCTCCCTCGAGGCGAGCGCGACGACGCGGAGGCTGGTTGCGGCCACCGCTAGAGGAGCTGTTGTCCGAAGGGGAGCCGCCGAAGCTTGGCGAGCCACGAACGCCGTTGACCATGCGCCCGCCTTCGTCTTCATCCCGACCATCGCCGAGGTTGGGGACCCGGCCGCAGTCATCGTCTTCGGGGCAGCACCCAGCGCGGCGGCCATCTTCTCCGAACACCCTCACGTAGAGGGTGGCGTCGCCATCAAACTTGAAGTGCAGGGTGCACCGCTGGCTCATGCCACGCGCGCGGGCAAACGTTTGCCAGCCGCGGGTCAGGGCCACATTCCCGGTGACGGAGACCTCCAGCGAAGCCCAGGAGGCCCTGCTGCAGCAACCGTCCGCTTGAAGCTAGAGGCCGCCAGGAGCGCCGGTTGGAAGTTCACCTGCAAAGAAGCGGGGAAGCTGGAGCCACGTGCTGGTTGGGTCCGCCGACCAGACGACGAACTCCGGCAGTACCTCCACCGAGTGGAAGCGCGGCCTGGGAGGCCGCGCAGCCACGGCACACCTTCCCTCGACAACCTGGCACCCATCACTGCACAGGGAATCGCAGCCGCGACCGCGGTAAGCCACTGCGGGGGACACAGGACGCTTGCGGGGACGACCTCGGCCGCGCTTGGGCGGGGGAGAGTCAGGCCCTTCCCGACGGGCCTTTCCCTTCTCTGCGGCCGAGAACCTCTTCGGTGGCGCCATGGGAGATGGCGAGTAGCTAGGATGGGGAGAAAGAAAGAAGCAAGGAGGAAGATGTACAGCAGAGGCTTGCGCTCTCCCGCATTTATAACTGGATGCAAGCCAACCACCGGCCACCATGATCTCAGGTAATCATGACCCATTTCTGCATGTAGGGACTTGTCAAGTCGAGCAGTTGCCGAGGCAGCATGGGGAAGCGAAGACGCCCACATCCAATCAACTGCCACGCGGCGCCCAAGGCCGCAGGCTGATGGGGCCCGCAGCGCTCCGCACTTGCCCCTTCGCTTCTCTGCTAAGCCAAATCCGAGCGCGCCTTGGGCCCGGGGGCTACTGTCGGTGTTCTAGGAACGGGGGTCCCCAGACTTGCCTGCCTGCGTCCTGCGGCGTGGCTCAAGTGGCGGCCCAGTACGGCCCATCTTCGTCAGCACAAGACCCAAGACCCTCACGAGGGGCCAAGCCTCACGGGGCGGACGACGCAAGGCTACCTCAGGAATGGCCTTGCCAGGCAGGCTCGCAAGGAGGCGGAGAGATCAAGGGAGGGAACCTCGCGAGGTGCTCATGATGCAAGTCGTGACGATCGAGACCAGGCGGGCGCCAGGCGGGCGTCGGCCTGCGCAGTGTCCTTGTTTCCTCTTTGGTGCAAAGGGGGCAAGCACAGGCGTGGAGTACCGAGGCATCAGGCAAAGGTTGCCATTTCATTGCAACGAGACCAAGACCAGCAGAGCGGCAGGATGGAGGTCACCATGGAGCCCAAGACGGCATCATCGCCAGTGCCTTTGGCAGCCGAAGACCAACTTTAGTCAGGATAACTTGTACTATATGTTCCCCTTCAAAATGGACGTTGCTGGCGCCCTTCCCGCTCAATATTTGGGAAGAGGCCCACGGCCTCTATATATAGGACTAGCCACCAGAGAGAGAGAGGGATCCAGTTTTGGGACAGATCGAGTACTCATCAGAGAGAGAGAGGCGATCAAACTCACCCAAGAAGTTCATCACACCAGCTCAAGAACACCTCTCGCGAGGCTATTCTTCCCTTGTACTATTCATCATCAGCCCCTGAGGCAATCCACCACACCACACACTAGAGTAGGGTATTACACCACAACGGTGGCCCGAACCAGTATAAATCTTGTGTCCCTCGTGTTGTTCATCGTTTTTAGCTTAGATCTCACGAGTCGATCGGACGTAGATCGGTAGGGGAGAGATCTTCGTGCGCACCCCAGAGTTCGAACCTTAAGGGTCTGCCGGAACCCAACATCCGACAGTTGCCATGGCCATTCCTTCTCCACTTGTGTCTTCATCATCATCACCGGAGGTGTACTATTCATGTGCCACCAAGCCCTTTGGAGGTGTCTTCTTGGCAAAATTGTTGTTGCTTGGGAAAGACTTGGCTTTGTCCTTGTGAATGAGTTTTCCACCATTGTCTTCCCTCTTCTCGTAGGGTCACTCCATCACAAAGTGACTCACATTGCCGCAATTATAGAAAGTCCTTACTCGTTGCTTGTTCTTTGAGCTACTTGAGTAGTTCTTGTTGAAGTTGGGCCTTTAGTTTCTCTTGTTTCCCCAAAATTGCCTTGACACAAGAGACATGTGCTCATGGTAAGCATATTTGGTGTCCTCGGGGCAATACTCCTCTTCTTCCTCCTTTTCTTCTTACGGAATGACCTTGGCCAGCTTTTCTTTGCCCGGACACGAGCAAGAGCATTGTCGGCGGTCTTGTTCATGATGTTCATGGAAATAAACTCATCCAACACTTCACTTGTGGTTAAGGTGTGAAAGTCCGGCCTTTGACGAATCACGGAAGACACGGCCTTGTTGAATGGCATGATGGCCTTGAGGAGCTTGCGCTTGATCCAATTGTCATCTGTATCCTTGCTCCCATGGTCTTGGAGAGCGATCGGAAGAGTTGTCACCCTTCGGTAGGGATCACGTGGGTCCTCACCTTCTAGCATCACGAGTTCATCGGCCTCATCAAGGACCACTTCAAAGTTGGACCGTTGGATGCTTGAGCTCCCCTTGTACAATGATACTATGTGTTCCGAACAATCCTTTTCACAAGTGAAGGGACGTAAGTGGGAAAGATCTTTGGGAGGGACCGCGTCTTGAAGGATGAACAAAGCGGAGTGATTGTATTGATTGTCCACCTCTTCTCTTGGGGTGAAGTTGTTTAGATCATGCGGGTGGAAGCCTTGCTCGATGATTCTCCAAAGATTTGTTAATCTTTGATTCAAATGAGACTTGATGCGAAAAACCCAATTAGCAAAATCACCCTTAACAAGCTTTGGAGGAGGACCAAGATTATTAATGTGAGGTGTAGGAACCGGTCCTCCATAGACCGGGGGAGGGGGAATCGAGGCAAAGGTTCCCGTCCCATTCTTGTCATGAGGGGAAGGAACATGAGTACCTTTAGTCTCTTCCTTGGCGGAATTGGCCTCCGAGTCCGATGCGGTGGGATTAACCACAAGCAAAGGATCAGGAGAAGCTTTCAACCCCTCAAGCAATTCTTTAAGCATGGACTTGACTTCGGTCATCATGGACGTCTTAATTGAAGCCATAGCTTCATTTAAGTCATCTCGTGTGATCAAAGTCAACTCCATGGTCTTAGGCACTTCCTCCTCAGTGTCAACCATACTCTTCGGGTGGTGAAACCCTTAATAAAAAGACGAGACTCTGATACCAATTGAAAGGATCGATATGGTTGACTAGAGAGGGGGTGAATAGGCAACTACCATTTTTTATCTTTTCTTAAGAAATTAGGCTTAGCAACAAAGGGTTTTCTAGATATGCAAGTAGGTGAACAACCTATATGATGCTAGCAATAACAACAACAAGTACAAGCAAATGATACAACACAACAATAGCTTGCACAAAGTAAAGGTAAGAGATAACCACAAGTGGAGCCGGTGGAGACGAGGATGTGTTACCGAAGTTCCTTCCCTTTGAGGAGAAGTACTTCTCCGTTGGAGCGTTGTGGAGGCACAATGCTCACCAAGAAGCCACTAGGGCCACTGTATTATCCTCACGCCCTCACACAATGCGAGATGTCGTGATTCCACTAGCGGTGCCCTTGAAGGCGGCAACCGGATCTTTACAAACAAGGTTGGGGCTCTCTCCACAACTGAATTGGAGGCTCCAAACGAACCACGGAGCTTCACCATAATGGAATGTGGCTCCGAGGTGACCTCAACTGTCTAGGGTGCTCGAACACCCAAGAGTAACAAGATATGCAAGGGATTAGTGGGGGGTTTCAAATTTCTCTTGGTGGAAGTGTATGTCGGGGCCTTCTTGATACGTCTCCAACGTATCTATAAGTTTTGATTGTTACATGCTATTATATTATCTGTTTTGGATGATTAATGGGCTTTAATATGCTCTTTTATATTATTTTTTGTTCTAACCTATTAACCGAAGGCTGAGTGCCAGTTTCTGTTTTTTTTGCCTATTTTAGAGTTTTGCAGAAAAGGAATACCAAACGGAATGAAACCTTCGCGATGATCTTTCTTGGACCGAAAGCAAACCAGAAGACTTGGATATGAAGTCGGAAACATAACAAGGAGGCCACAAGGCAGGAGGGCGCGCCCAGGGGGTAGGCGCGCCCCCACCCTCGTGGGCCCTGATGAGGATACAGACCTAGGGTAGGGTCATAGGCCTGACATATACGCCCTACACAAGGTCACTACCCTAGAAGCAAAGAAGCTCAAGAGACAACAGAGGGTACCCAATAAAGGTGTCGAGTGCAATCGACTCGACCAATGAACCACTCGGGTACCCATCCTTCCCGGAGTCACATGACCAGTCAACCACTCGAACATACAAGAAACCACTCGACCTACTGAAGACCAGAAGTCACTCAGAATAGCAACGGGCGAACATTCACTCCGTAGTCTTTAAGGTCATTAAAGGCACTTAAGGCTGGCGTTACCAGTAACGCGTCAATCTTTATGTACATTCAACCCTCTGTAACGGGGGATGACTGGGGTCCTGGCAAACTCTATATAAGCCACCCCTCCTCTGGCACAAGGGTTCGCACCCCTGTAACACACAGACACTCATATAATCCAGTCGACCGCCTCCGGGCATCGAGACGTAGGGCCTTTACCTCCTCCGAGAGGGGCCTGAACTCGTAAACACTTGCATACAACTTTGCCGTAGCTAGGACCTTGCCTCTCCATACGTACCCCCTACACAAGTCAGACTTAGTACCACGATAGTTGGCGCCCACCGTGGGGCTGGCGTCTTAGCGACTTCCGGCGAGGTTGCATTTTCTTCGACCTTCATCAGCATGGTTTCCGGTGGCGATTTGGTCATGGGACGTGAGATCCGGCTCGGCGCGCTCATTTTCATTGCCGACGATTCCGCCTGGCTCCAGGAGGATCCCCACGACGTCGAAGCCCTTCCAGCTCACGGCTCAGCGCACTTCCGCGCGAGTTCCTGCGCCGTCCTCCTAAAGGCAGCCATCTTCACCATACCAGTCGGTCATCGCGTTGCCGACTCACTCTGTTGGACGCCACCGCAGGCGGTCTGGTCGTTCACGGGTCCAGCGATGGGTGAGACACGCGGTGGCTCGTCAAACCTTCACCCCCCAAGTCGCGGCTATTGAGCTCGACATGTATTCTCGCGGATCGGTCGATCTGTCGACTGATTTTGCAGATACTCTTTCTGAGAGCGAGAGTTGTGATCCCGTGGCGGAAGTCCTCATGGTCGACTCCCATTGCGGTCCGCCTGGCTTCTGTCGCAGCAGCGACGGCGGCAAGAGCGCCGGTCCGTCGCTCGACCACGAAGAGTACCAGCCCCAACCTCTCAGCTCGCAGCAGAGGGAGGAGCTGCACCGCCGCAACATGGAGGCTCTCCAAACCCCCATCATAGGGGAAACCGCCAAGGCCCGGGCCTTGGAGGCGGTACGGCTGGCCACTGTGGCTGAGCGCACTCGTCCGGAGAATCTCCAACATACTCTCAACGAGTATGCTCGTCGACTGATTCCCGAATCCAGTCGACGTCCACGACAGTTATTTCCGCCGGAAACTCAGGTATTCCGTACACCGATTCAGAATTTGGCAGCGGTGGCGCGTATTGCAGAGTCTATTCAGCCGTCCTGGTCAGAGGTTGGGAGAGGCCCGGAACAGATCAGAGCGCTGCTCCGAGCAGCGGGAGACCAGAACTCCGTGGTTTCCCAGTCGCAGAAAAGAATCCACAGCAGATCAGTGAGAGCGGACACCGTTCAATCGGCTCACAGTCCTAGGTCCCCTTTGCGACAGGGAGGTTGTGATCACCGTCAGGATCGGTACTTGGGAAGAGCTCATGGCGAATATGATCGTGAGTACGCCCGCGACAACTACCGTCGAGCGCCTTCACCCCTTCTGAGGGACGGGTCATACGCGCCCCGGCACAGTGACGACAGTCGTCCGTACGGGAACGCCGCAAAGTTCCAATCGACCACAGAGAACCTGGCTTTGACGCAAGGTCCGTCCTTGTGCAAGGTCTGGTCGACCGGAACAAAGCATACAGAGAAGGGCTGATCGGGACAGCCCCAGTGGAGGCAGAGTCCACGTTGCCGGCCCCGAGTGTTTTGGAAGGGCCATCAGAGCTGCTGAGATACCCCATAACTTCAGACTGGCGACAGTAAGTTTATGCGCGAGTCGAAGCCCGATACTTGGCTCGAAGATTACCGAGTGGTTGTGCACATCGGTGGTGGCAGCGATGAGGTGGCCATGAAGCACCTTCCTCTAATGCTTGAAGGGTCTGCTAGAGCTTGGCTGACTCAGTTGGCCCCTAGGAGTATTTTGAGTTGGGATGCGTTAGCCCGAGTGTTCACCAGAATGTTTGAGGGTACTTGCAAGAGACCTGCCGGTCTACCAGAGCTACAGCATTGTGAAACCCTGAGGGACTATATCCAGAGATGGATCACTCTGCACCACACAGTGGAAAATGTGTCAGATCACCAAGCAGTCTGTGCTTTCAAGGAAGCCGTTCGCTACAGAAAGCTCGTCCTGAAATTCGGTCGGACAGGATATATGTCTTTGACTCGGATGACGGAGATTGCTACCAAATATGCTAACAGCGAAGAATAAGACCGACTCCGGAGTGGCAAGCACAAAACAGTTGCCCAAGACACCAGAGGAGGAAATTCCAGTCGGAAGCAGAAGCAAAAGGCTGAGGCAGCAGGACCTGCCAAGGCAACGGTGTTAAATCAAGGAAAGTTCAAAGGGAAACCTACAGGGCCCTGGACCCCCAAGAAGGTGAAAGATCAGGAAGGTAATGATGTGATGGATTTGTCGTGCCATATTCACACCAAGAAAGATGAAGAGGGGAACCTGATTCTCCCCAAGCATACCACTCGACAATGTCGACTCCTAATCCAGAGCGTCCGAGAGAGTAAACCCAGTGATAAGGACAAAGAGCCTGAGAAGGAAGAAGAGGATAAGGACGATGATGGTGGTTCTCCCAATGTTAATGCCACCTTGGTGATTTTTGCCGATATTGAGAGCAAAAGTCGACTGAAGGTCATTAACAAAGAAGTAAACATGGTTGCTCCCGCAACACCGAGATATCTGAAGTGGTCAAAGTTCCCCATTACATTCGACCAGTCTGACCACCTGGCACGCGTAGCTACGCCTGGGTGGCAGGCGCTGGTGCTCGACCCAGTCATGGGGGCACCCGACTGACTAAGGTCCTAATAGATGGTGGCAGTGGCCTGAATATTCTGTATGCTGAAGCTCTCAAAGGAATGGGCATCCCGATATCCAAACTCAGCGAGAGTAATATGCGGTGCCATGGGATCATACAAGGAAAGAAAGCCAAATCACTCGGCCAGATCACTCTCGATGTGGTTTTCGGCGAGAAGAATTTCCACAAGGAGAAGTTGATGTTTGAGGTAGTGGATTTCCAGAGTGCATATCATGCCATTCTAGGTAGACCTGCTTATGCTAGCTTTATGGCTCGACCGTGCTATGTTTACCTCAAGATGAAGATGCCTGGCCCCAGAGGCGTGATAATGGTTTCCGGTAATCGTCAGAGAGCAGAAGATTGTCTTCAAGATGGAGCAAAAATAGCAGATGAGCAGATGGCAGCAGTAGAGTTCCAAGAATATCAGAAGATGGCAGATCCAAGTGATTTGATGCGTGCTAAGAGGCCTGCTAGAGTTCGCATTTCAGTCGGCCGGAGAGACCAAGCCAGTCCATGTTCACCCGACCGATCCTAATGTTGCTCCGACCCATATCTCGTCGACACTCGACAGCAAATAGGAAGAAGCGCTCATCCAGTTCCTCCGTGAGAACTAGGACATCTTCGCATGGAAACCATCTGACATGCCAGGTGTACCCAGGGAACTGGCTGAGCGCCGTTTGCGAGTCGATCCAAAAGTAAAACCCGTCAAAGAATACCTCCGTTGGTCCGCCACGGAGAAGAGAAAAGCCATTGGCGAGGAAGTGGCTCGGCTCCTGGCTGCTGAGTTTATCCACGAGATATACCACACCGAGTGGCTCGCCAATGTCATTATGGTTCCCAAGAAAGATGATTCACTTTGAATGTGTATTGACTTCAAACACATCAATCGGGCCTGCCCGAAAGATCATTTCCCTCTACCCCGCATCGACCAGATTGTCGACTCAACTGCGGGATGTGAGCGACTATCCTTCCTGGACGCTTATTCCGGGTACCATCAAATCCGACTGTATGGACCCGATGAGACAAAAACGGCTTTCATCACCCCGTTCGGGTGTTTTTGCTATGTTACCATGCCCTTCAGCCTCAAGAATGCTGGTGCCACATTCATGTGCATGATTCAGAAGTGCCTGCTCACTCAAATCAGTCGGAATGTGGAAGCATATATGGATGACATAGTGGTTAAGTCTCGCAAAGGTTCCGACCTGCTAATTGACCTAGCTGAAACCTTTGCCAACCTGAGAAGGTACGATATCAAGCTTAACCCATCTAAGTGCACATTTGGAGTCCCAAGCGGAAAACTACTCGGTTTCCTTGTTTCCGAACGAGGGATCAATGCGAACCCAGAGAAGATTGACACAATCCTCCGAATGAAGCGCCCAGTGCGCCTGCACGACGTTCAGAAGCTTACTGGTTGCTTGGCCGCTTTGAGCCGATTCATCTCACGCCTCGATGTAAAGCAGCAAGCACCGACTGATGAAGAAGTCTGACAAATTTGAGTGGAGTGACGAAGCTGAAGTAGCGTTAAAAGAGCTCAAAGCCCTGCTTTCCACCCAGCCGGTGCTTGCTGCTCCGGTTAGCAAGGAGCCTCTGCTGCTTTACATTGCAACCACAGGATAAGTTGTTAGCACAGTGCTCACGGTCGAGCGGGAAGAAGAAGGCAAGGCCTTCAAAGTTCAACGACCCGTGTATTACATCTCAGAAGTCTTAACCCCGTCCAAGCAGAGATATCCTCATTATCGGAAGCTTGTTTATGGGATTTACCTGACCATGAAGAAAGTTGCACATTATTTCTCTGATCATTCAATATCAGTCGTCAACGACGCTCCATTGTGAGAGATACTGAATAATAGAGATGCAACTGGTCGAGTGGCAAAGTGGGTGATTCAGCTTCTTCCTTTGGATATCAAATTTGAGGCAAAGAAGGCCATTAAGTCTCAAGCAATTGCAGACTTCCTCGCAGAGTGGACTGAACAGCAACAACCGATTCAAATTCAGTCGAAACATTGGACCATGTTCTTTGATGGATCCAAGATGTTGAATGGCTCTTGTGCAGGAGTGGTTTTAGTGTCCCCACGAGGAGACAAGCTCAATTATGTCCTTCAGATTCACTTTGACTCTTCAAATAATGAAGCAGAGTATGAAGCACTTTTATATGGGTTGCGTATGGCCATTTCACTCGGCGTCTGACGCCTGATGGTTTATGGCGACTTAGATTTGGCGGTTAACCAAGTGGTGAAGGAATGGGATGTTAGGAGTCCCGCAATGACAGGTTACTACAACGCAGTGAGGAAGCTGGAGAAGAAGTTTGAGGGATTGGAGCTCCACCACATACCACGAATCAAAAATCAAGCTGCTGATGATCTGGCGAAGATAGGTTCCACTCGGAAGCCTATCCCCAGCAATGTGTTCTTGGAGCAGCTCCATACCCCGTTAGTACAAGAAGATCCCTTCAAGGCAGAGCCCCCGCAACCGATAAGTCCAATCAACCCGACTGAGGTAGAGATTCCAGTCGTGGTCGACCTGATCATGGAAGTCTTGGTGATCACCCCCGATTGGACGGTTCCATACATCGCATACATTCTCAGAAAAGAGCTCCCATAGGACAAAGACGAGCCTCGCCAGATAGTCCATCGATCCAAAGCTTTCACCATGATGAAAGGGCAGCTTTACAGAGAGAGTGTTACAGGAGTAGCCCAACGTTGCATCACCCCGGAAGAAGGTCAGATGATCCTAAATGATATCCACTCGGGGACCTGTGGTCACCATGCATCCTCTCGGACCATCGTGGCCAAAGCATACCGAGCGGGATTTTATTGGCCTCGAGCGAATGAGATGGCGAAAGATATAGTCGACAAGTGCGCATGTTGCCAGTTTTACTCCAACATGTCTCACAAGCCCGCATCTGCCTTGAAGACTATTCCACTCGTCTGGCTGTTTGCAGTCTGGGGATTGGATATGGTCGGGCCCTTCAAAACTGGCACGAGTGGTTTCACCCATTTGCTCGTAGCAGTCGACAAGTTTACCAAGTGGATCAAAGCCAAGCCCATCAAGAACCTTGGAGCAGGCACTGCCGTCAGTTTCATCAGAGAGTTGATATTCAGATATGGAGTCCCTCACACCATCATCACAGATAACGGCTCCAACTTTGATTCTGATGATTTCAAGGCGTTCTGTGCATCTCAAGGCACTCGGATTGACTACGCATCTGCTGCGGACCCTCAGTTGAATGGACAGGCTGAAAGGGCGAATGGTTTGATCCTTCAGGGGTTAAAGCCTCGACTGATGCATGATCTTAAGCATGCTGCTGAGGCTTGGGTGACCGAATTACCATCAGTCCTATGGGGGCTGAGAACAACACCTAACCGGTCGACCGATCAAACCACTTTCTTCCTAGTGTACAGCGCTGAGGCGATGCTTCCGAGCAACTTGCTACACAATGCTCCCAAAGTTGAACTGGTCTCAGAAGTCGAAGCAGAGTAAGCACGTGAAGACACAGTCAATCTCTTGGAAGAGGAACGTGAGATGGCTTTGGTTCGGTCGACCATTTATCAGCAGGATCTGCGCCAATTCCACGCCCGCAATGTCAGAGGTCGAGCGTTTCAGGAGGGAGACCTTGTGCTCCAAGTGGTTCAGAAACGACCTCACAAGCTTGCTCTGGCCTGGGAAGGTCCCTTCATCATCACCAAGGTGCTTCACAATGGAGTGTATCACATCTACAACGTAGCCAAGAAAATGGATGAGCCACGTGCATGGAACGCAGAGCTGCTTCGTCCTTTCTATACCTAGAATCACTTGACCCGACGAGTTGTAATAAGATCACTCCAGATTATTTTCCAAAGGCAAGATCTTTATAGTATCTTAATGATTGGTTTCCCATAATCACTTGTGTCCAAATCTGCCAGTGGGTGGCTTAGCCGCGAACCCGATTCACCTAAGTTAAAAAAACACTTCGAGTGGAGAGCAATCCTCCACTTGGAGGCTTAGCTGCGACCCCATAATCGGCTAAGTTAAAAAACAGTCCGAGTGGAGAGCAATCCTCCCACTCGGGGGCTTAGCTGCGACCCCGTAATCGCCTAAGTTAAAAACACTCCGAGTGGAGAGCAATCCTCGCACTCGGGGGCTTAGCTGAGACCCCGTAATCACCTAAGTTAAAAAACACTCCGAGTGGAGAGCAATCCTCCCACTCGGGGGCTTAGTTGCGACCCCGTAATCTCCTAAGTTAAAAAAACACTCCAAGTGGAGAGCAATCTCCCACTCGGGGGTTTAGTTGCGACCCCGTAATTGCCTAAGTTAAAAAACACTCCGAGTGGAGAACAATCCTCCCACTTGGGGGCTTAGCTGCGACCCCGTAATCGCCTAAGTTAAAAAACACTCCGAGTGGAGAGCAATCCTCCACTCGGAGGCTTAGCTGCGACCCCGTAATCGCCTAAGTTAAAAAACACTCCGAGTGGAGAGCAATCCTCCCACTCGGGGGCTTAGCTGTGATCCCGTAATCGCCTAAGTCTCAAGTATGCTCCGGGCTCTGCCACAAGTACAATGTTCCGTCCCTATCTGCAAGGACGACGAGGCGTCGACTGAGCACCACCTTAGAGCTACGCCACAAGTACAATGTTTCGTCCCTATCCGCAAGGACGACGAGGCGTCGACTGAGCACCACCTCTGAGCTACGCCACAAATACAATGTTCCGTCCCTATCCGTACGGACGACGAGGTGTCGACTAAACACCACGACTGAGCTCCATCACAAGTACAATGTACTTTCATTCGGCAAAGGGTGAGAAGACCAAGTCCACTCGAAACCGAAGGACAATCAGAAATAGTTTAAAAAAAGAGCAAAAACCACGATATTCGAAGAAATCCAAGTTCAGATAAACCCTGCAAAAGTTCAGAACTGTAGCGGGCAAGAGTACTCAGGCATCAATCCTGAAAGATTTTAACGATTACACGATCACTCAGCATTCGGAGGCAAATAAAGGTGGGGCATAATGTTTTTCGGTCACTCGTTAGGAGAGGGGCTGGCTGGATCACAAAAACTGTCAAGATCAATGTTGTCTGCAATGCGAGTGGCAGCTTCAAGGAAAGTGTCCATGAAAGACTGGAAAGTATGCTTCTTGGTATTCACAACCATGAGGGCCGCCAGCTTGTCTTCTCTGGCGTCTTTGCAGTGCACTCGGACCAACGACAGGGCAACGTCAGCGCCACAGCGAGCAGACGATTTCTTCCATTCTTGCACTCGGACAGGGATCTGGTTCAGTCGAGTCATTAATGACTCGAGATCTTGGGAAAGTTCCGCCTGGGGCCAGAGTTCAGCATCAACCCGAGTCATCGCCGCCTTCAGTCAGGCAAGATAGGCAACAATGTTGTCCATGCGTGATTCCAACCGCAGCAAGTTCATCGCAACATCATCTCTAATAGGACAATTGATGAGGTCGAGACCCGTCTCGACCCGCCCAGTCTCAGCCTCAAAGTCCTGACAAAGTTCTGCACAATCGGAAAAAATGGTGAGTCAACAGTATGACAAGACGTACCAATCGACAACAACTAATCAGTCGAACGATGATACCTTCAAGCTTCAGGACTAGTTTTGCAGCAAGTTGTCCCAGATAGGACTCCAGCTCGCCCGTCTTGGCTTTGAGGCTTCCGACTTCATTGGTTAAGTTCTCCTTGTCCTTCTTCAGTTGCTCGACCTCCCGGTTGGCCTCAGAGACGACGGTCTTCAGCTTCAAATTCTCCTCTTCTAACTTGCTGACTGAAGCCAGCTTCTTGTCCGCAAGCACTGTCTTATCTCATGCCTCCTTTTGAGCAGCAGCAAGATCATGATCCTTCTTCTCCACAGCCTCCTTCATTTTCTCTAAAGAAATAACATTCTTCAGACGAGCTTGAAGTTGACGGTTTTCACTATGCACATCCGTTTGAGTGAAGTCACTCGGTTCAAAGAGACTAAAAAGAGAAACACGATGGAGTACGGGTCACAAGGTGGTCAGTCGACGATTGGTTACCTCCCATAATAGCCGCTTCATCCTGAGCAGTCTTGAGGTTCTTCTTGGCCACATTCAGATCAAGACTGAGGCTGATTTGCTTCTTGTTCAATTCGGAAAGTTGAGCCCCAAGATCACACGACCTCTGCGGTCAGCAAACAAGATGCGTCAGTCGGCAGAAACAATAGACAATCACAGTGAAAGTTACTCTAAGACTACTGCCGAATCAAACATTCAACAGTAGTCTCAGGGACTACACCCAGTGGGTGCACTTAGCATGCCCCCACTGGTTTGGATCGACACTCAGCATGGTCTGCCCAGCATGAGTCAAAAAAGGAGAAAATAGTAGATTCTCAGACCCCAGCCGACTGCCAGCAGTCGACCGTGGTCTCAGGGACTACACCCAGTGGGTGCACTCTGCATGCCCCCACTGGTTTGGACAAACACTTGACTCAACATAAGTCGAGTGGAGTGGAAGACCTGTTTAACTCTAAAGGCAGGCACACCCCGGTGGGTGATTGGATGTGAAACTCAGACCCATGATAGTAGATGCACATATGGACAACGAAGCAACAACAGAAGTTTTCATGATTCAGAAGTTCAGTCGGAAATCAACTAACCTTAACGTTGGTCTGCAGAGCAGTGCTGGCATTATAGGCCACCTGACTGGCCTCGTGCATCACCTTCACTTGCTCCATCACAAGATTCACCTGGCGAAGAGCTTCCCTGGCGGCACTTGGCAAGTCGTCTGGAGTTTGGTACGTAGCAAAGAGCGATGGTGCCAAGGCAGTTGAAGCAGCCACTGGATCGGATGCATGGAGTTGCACTGGAGTAGCAGGGGTCTGAGTAGTCGACCCTGAGGGGCGATAAGTTGTTAGCGGGTTAGCGAATGTGACGTTGGTCCGAACGAGATCTCCGGATCGCTCGACCACCGTCTCAAGCACTAGCGTCAACTGAGGGACTTGAACCTCAGGCGCTCTCCCGCTCGAGCCCTTTCCTCTCCTCCTCCTATCCTTTAGAGGCACTTCTTCTTCATCATCATCTGGAAGCACGACAACGTCTCGTGGAGCTGCAGCAAAAAGAAAACATCAGGAATTCAACTGATCGACAACTCAATCGACCAGCTCTGGAGGTGGCCGCATCGTCGGTTTCCTCGTCTCCTCGGGCCTTGTCAATGTCCATATCAGTCGCGGCGGAGGTTGGGCTAGAAATGTACATGATCCATTCGTTTAGAACAGAAGAGTCAGTCGGTAGAGGAAAACACAGAAAGGATACTCAACCAGAGGCAACAAGAACATCCATGTTAATCCTGGGCAGATTCTTCCGAGCTTTTGAAGGAGCAACCTTGGGCTGCTTGGCGACTTTTTCTGTTGGCTCCAGAGTCGATGTCGAGTGCGCTTCTGCATTTGAGTGCTTGGGGCCACGTTCTTGCTGTGCCCGCCCACTGGGTCATGGAGTTGCTTGGATCGATGTTCCAAGCAAGGCGGCGAGTCGCCCGCTTCTTCGTCGACCGACTCGTTGCTTTCCTCTTCATCTTCATCATCCGGAGATTGCCAATCACCGCTCTCCTCCGTGCTGTCCTCTCCCTCCTGGCCTTGCTCCAGAACTTGTTCACCATTGGGCATCGAGTACATCTCAGTATAAACCTACCAGACAAGAAGTCGAGTAAATGTCAGTCGGATTCAAAGGCAGTTGGAATATGTACCCAAATACAGTCGGTGATGGAGGACACACCTTGTCTGGCTGATTCTTATCACTAAAGGGGTCGACTCTCCTGGCTCCTCTGGGGTTGTCCTTGTTGCCTATAATACTCTTCAACCACATGGTCACTGTCTTAGCCGGTACTTCCTCCGGGTGAACCCGAGCGGTATCGTCAACCCCAGAATACATCCACATAGGGTGGTCACGAGCCTCGAGAGGCTGGATGCATCGACTGAGGAATACCTCCAGAAGATCCATGCCAGTGACGCCTTGGTTGATCAGTTGGACCACCCTCTCAACTAGCATGTTTGTTTCCACGCTCTCAGCAGCGGTCACTTTCAGCGAGGAAGGAGTCTGAACACGATAAAAGGTGAAATGGGGAAGTCCGGTCGACTGGCCTGGAGTTGTGAGGTCCTGCCAGTAGAACCAGGTCGACTGCCATCCCCTGACCGACTCGGGAAGGGTCATGGAAGGGAAAGAGCTCCTCTGCCTCTTCTGGATACTCAAACCCCCACACATCTGAATGACATGTGTTTTCTTGTCACTTGTATTTGCTTTCTTCACCGATTGAGAGCGGATGGTGAAAATGTGCTTGAAAAGACCCCAGTGCGGTCGACAACCCAGAAAATTCTCACACATGGACACGAATGCAGCAAGGTATGTTTTTTTTGAAGGTCAAACAGTAGGAAAGGCTCCTACTGCAAAATTATATTAAAGGTCAAACAGTCTTTTACAAGGGGTGAGGGTGGAGGGGGGTGTGGTTTTGGGAAAGGAGTAAAAACTATACAGGAGTTATGTAATTACAAAGCATGTCTCAAGGGGGAGACTTTAGCTAGAGTGGTCAACTATAGAGTCTAGAAAGTCAGGAATCAGATGCTTCTTATGCTCAGGAAGTCTGTAGACAATGTTTGGGAGATCAATCCTGAATCTGGCCTTCCAAGATGAGAAGGAGGGAGTCACTTGTCGAAAGTAGTTGTTGTTTCTTTCTTTCCAGAGGCTCCAAGCGGCCACAAGGAAGATATCCATGATGAGTTTGTGTAGATGCCTTGATTTTAGGTGTGTCATCATATCCAAACGGTTACCATCAACCGGCCAAGTGACCTTAAGATCACTCCAGCAGTGCGTACTGAATGTGCAGTGAAAGAAGAGGTGCTCCACAGTTCCCTCCACATGTTGTCCGCAAAGAAGACAGTCCAGGTTAGTCCCAATGTTGTAGTTCCTTCTCTTCAACATGCTGCGTGTATTGAGGCGATCCACCAGGAGAAAACACCCAAACACTTTGATCTTGGGTATGCTTTTGGCTTTCCACAACCACCTAAAGGCGGCATGGGCAATGACCTCACGAAAGAAGAACTTGTAGTAATCAGTGGTTTTGAAAGTCTGAGCCCCCCATGCGCAGACCCATTTATCCTTGCCCTCTGAAAGAGTGATGGAGCTTGTATCACTCTGGAGGGCTCGCAATTCTGCATGGGCCTGGACAGAAAGGGGAAGGTGAAACGCCTCCCTGACACTGTGAATCATGAGCATCGTGTGGACCGATGCATCCTCAAGGGTGGTGTAGGAGAACGCTCGAGGAAAGGCTTCCTGGAGAATATGTTGATGCCAATCATCCTTCCAGAATATAGTCGACCGACCATCTTTAATCAGGACTTTCGTGACCCCTCGATAAGTTGGCATGAGTTTCACCAGTTCGCGCCACCAGAAAGATCCACAAGGGGTAGTCGCATGCGGGATCACATCCGAATAGTAGGTGTCCCAGATAAGATTCACCCAGGGCGTATCCAATCGGTTGTAGAATTTGTGAAGCATTTTGAGTAACATCGCATCATTCTGCACTTTGAGATTGAGCACACCCAAACCTCCATTCTTTTTCGGTCGGTAGACCATGTCCCAAGCAGCCAGTGGGTTGGATTTGTCACCCGACTCAGTTTTCTTCTTCCAAAGGCCATGTATTCGGATTTTATCAAGTTATTCAATAATTTTTGGAGGAAGCCGCAGGACTCCCATGGGGTAAATGGCTAGGGAGGTGACCAGTGAATTCATGAGAGCCAGTTTCCCAGCATATGACATGAGAGACATAGCCGTCGTTATCCTACCCTCAGCTTTGCATACCCAGGGAGTCATGTCCAGCACCGATGGCTTGGTGGTTCCAAGGGGGAGACCGAGGTATGTGAAGGGCATGGTAGCCATGACGCACCCAAAAATGGCAGCCAGCTCATTACATTTTTCTGCAGGTGTATTGATGGGTATCAGCGTAGATTTGTGGAAGTTGATGTGCAATCCCACCGAGGTGGCATAATCTGTAAGCATTGTCTTCATGGTCGCCACTTGATCAGTGCAAGCAGGCATGATGATGATCGTGTCATCAGCGTATTGGATCACAGGGAATTCGGATGTGTTGGAGGAAGCAATAGGTAGTTGCAATCGGTTGACTTGTAGGGCCTCATTTATAGCTGACTGTAGCAGCTCCGCAGCAAGAACAAAAATGAGGGGGGAAAGGGGGTCTCCTTGACGTACTCCGCATTTGCACCAAAACTGTTTACCTGGTACCCCGTTTAACAACACCGAAGATTTTCCTGAAGATGAAAGGCTCACGATCCATGATATCCACTTATCATTGAATCCCATGCTCTTCATAATTTGGATGATGGCATCGTGCTCCATAGTGTCAAATGCCTTGGAAAAGTCTAATTTGAGGAGGATAATCTCATGTTTCGAAGCTTGACACTGATGTATATACTCGAAGGCCCAGCCAAGGCAGTCATGGATGGATCTCCCCTTCAAAAAACCATACTAATTTTTGTGCACAATTTTTAAGATCACCTTTTGCAGTCGGTTGGCTAGGATTTTAGTTATAAGCTTAAGGCAACAATTGAGCAGTGTGATCGGCCTGAAGTCATTGACAGTTTCAGGGGCTCTGGTTTTAGGTAAGAGCGTGATGTACCCGTAGTTTAGGCTTTCAAGGTTTAAGTTACCACTGTGGAATTCTTCGCAAAGGAGATAAAAATCATCCTTGATAATTGGCCAACAAGCTTTCAGGAAAGCACCATTGAATTCAGGAAAGCAGCAAGGTATGCGATCGTGTTGGGAGAAAAATGGTGGAGTTGGGCTCCGAAGAAGTTCAAGAAACCCCGGAAAAAGGGGTGCGGAGGAAGCGAGAAGCCCCGATCGACATGGGTGGCGAGCAGAACACACTCACCCGGCCGCGGCTGCGGCTCCGTCTCCCCCTCCGGCAACCTCGCAGCACCCTTGGCGATCAGCCCGGACTCCACCAGCTTGTCCAAATCGTCCTGCCGGAGCGATGACTAGATCCAATCGCCTTGGATCCAACCCGGCGGCAGCACCGAGCGCGACGACGACCCACGATTCTGCTTCTTGCCTTTCGCCGCCCCCGTCGCCTTCTTCGCGCATTCCAGCACCACTGTCTTGTCCTTCACCATGGTGGCGGAGCGGCAGCGTCGAGAGCGGAGGAGCCGGATGCGGTGGAGAAGCAGAGGAAAAGAGGAGAAAATAGACGCGCACAGTGCAGTCACCTCGGCTCCGTCGCCTTATAAAGGCTCACTTCTGAGTGGCTGACGTGTGGGCCCAGGCGATCCTATCAAATCCCGCAACAGTCGCGCGTTGGAAACTTGGCGAAAAAGGTGGCACAGAGATCGAGGCACTCCTGTCTATCCATCCTGCTTACCACGGCATGCTCCATCCCGCGCGCTTCCCAGAAATTTTGAATCCCGTGAAATCCGGGATACGCCGTAACCAATCGCACCAAAGATTCTACGCCCAGAAACAACACTCGACAGATGATGTTACAAATTCACTCGGCAACTTTCTGAATCGATCAAGGCGACTCAAGTGAAGCTGAAGTTCTAACATGAGTCTTCCATCCTGCGTAAATAATTGTGAAGCGCAAGGGTCGAAGCAAGATCAACTTCAATCTTCTTTCCACTCGGACCTTACTCCATTCAGGGGCTAATGATGAGGATACAGACCTAGGGTAGGGTCATAAGCCTGACCTATACGCCCTACCCAAGGTCACTACCCTAGAAGCAAAGAAGCTCAAGAGACAACAGAGGGTACCCAATAAAGGCGTCGAGTGCAATCCACTCGACCAATGAACCACTCGGGTACCCCTCCTTCCCGAAGTCACACGACCAGTCAACCACTCGACCATACAAGAAACCACTCGACCTACTAAAGACCAGAAGTCACTCAAAACCGCAATGGGCGAACATTCACTCTGTAGTCTTTAAGGTCATTAAAGGCACTTAAGGCTGGCGTTACCAGTAACACCTCAATCTTTATGTACATTCAACCCTCTGTAACGGGGGATGGCTGGGGTCCTGGCGAACTCTATATAAGCCACCCCCCTTGAGGGAGTCCTGGACTAGGGGTTGTCCGGATTGCCGAACTATCATCATCGGCCGGACTCCAAGACTATGAAGATACAAGATTGAAGACTTCGTCCCGTGTCCGTATGGGACTTTGCTTGGCGTGGAAGGAAAGCTTGGCGATACGGATATGTAGATCTCCTACCATTGTAACCGACTCTGTGTAACCCTAGCCCTCTCCGGTGTCTATATAAACCAGATGGTTTTAGTCCGTAGGACGAACAACAATCATACCATAGGCTAGCTTCTAGGGTTTAGCCTCCTTGATCTCGTGGTAGATCTACTCTTGTAATACCCACATCATCAATATCAATCAAGCAGGACGTAGGGTTTTACCTCCATCAACAGGGCCCAAACCTGGGTAAAACATCGTGTCCCTTGTCTCCTGTTACCATCCGCCTAGACGCACAGTTCGGGATCCCCTACCCGAGATCCGCCGGTTTTGACACCGACATTGGTGCTTTCATTGAGAGTTCCTCTGTGTCGTCACCGATAGGCTCGATGGCTTCTTCGATCATCAACTGTGGGCCAATTCGCTTGGCCATCTGGAGCAGATCGAAAGCTACGCCCCTGGCCGTCAGGTCAGATTTGGAAGTTTAAACTTCACGGCTGACATCCGCGGAGACTTGATCTTCGATGGATTCGAGCCACAGCCGAGCGCGCCGCACTGTCACGATGAGCATGATTTAGCTCTGCAGCCGGACAGTGCCCTGGAGGCCGCACACGAGCCCGCTCCGACCCTCGATTCGGAGCCGGCTGTGCAGATCGAGGACGGGTGGCTAGACACCGCCTCGGGGGCTGTAACCTCTATGGCGATGGAGCCGAATACTGGCCTTGTCCCTTGTGAAGCTCGTGACTCTGAGGTGCCGGACTCCTCGCTGGACTCCGAACCTCCCGCGACCCATCCAATCGAATCCGATTGGGCGCCGATCATGGAGTTCACTGCTGCGGACCTCTTTCAACACACACCTTTCGGCGACATCTTGAGTTCGCTAAAGTACCTCTCGTTATCAGGAGAGCCCTGGCCGAACTGCGGTCAGGACGGTTGGGATGCGGACAACGAAGAAATTCAAAGCCCACCCACCACCCACTTAGTATCCACTGTCGACGATCTAACCGACATGCTAGACTTCGACTCCGAAGACATCGACGGTATGGACGATGATGCCGGAGACGACCAAGAACCAGCGCCTACTTGGCACTGGAAAGCCACCTCATCATATGACATATACATGGTGGATATCCCAAAGGATGGGAATGGCGAAGGAATAGCGGATGATGACCCCTCCAAGAAACAGCCCAAGCGTCGGCGTCAGCGGCGCCGCTCTAAATCCCGCCACAGCAAGAATGGAGATTCCGGCACCGGAGATAATAATACCCCAGACAGTGCCGAAGACAACCCCCTCCAGCAAGATTCAACACAGGAGGATGGAGAAGCCAGCCCTCTTGAGCGAGCGGCAGACGAAGAGATAGAGTACGATAATTACCTGCCTCCCTCCAGAGACGAGGCAAGCCTCGACGACGACGAATTTGTCGTGCCTGAGGATCCCGTCGAACAAGAGCGTTTTAAACGCACGCTTATGGCCATGGCAAACAGCCTCAAGAAAAAGCAGCAACAGCTTAGAGCTGATCAAGATCTGCTAGCCGACAAATGGACTGAAGTCCTTGCGGCCGAAGAGCATGAGCTCGAACACCCCTCCAAAAGCTACCCCAAACGCAAGCTGCTCCCCCGATTAGAGGAGGAGGCATATAAACCTGCATCACCAGCGCACAATACGGCTGGCCGACCACCCCGTGGCCGTGACAGAGAGGCCTCTAGGCCCCCCACTAGAACTGTACCCCGGCATCGCTCGAAAAGCACAAGGCCACAGGGGAACGCTCTGGACTTGCGAGATATATTGGAGGATAAGGCAAGACAATCAAGATCGATCTACGGATCGCGTGGGCGCCCCATGATACGTGACGATAACCGTCACGCCGGACACAACAAATCCGACCGGGCCGAACACAGTAGACAAAGCTCTTTTGAGCTTCGTCGTGATATAGCCCAATACAGAGGCGCCGCACACCCACTATGCTTCACAAATGAAGTAACGGATCATCAAATCCCCGAAGGATTTAAACCCGTGAATATTGAATCTTATGATGGCACAACAGACCCAGCGGTTTGGATCGAAGACTATCTCCTTCATATCCACATGGCCCGCAGTGATGATCTCCACGCCATCAAATACCTCCCACTCAAGCTTAAAGGACCAGCTCGGCATTGGCTTAACAGCTTGCCAGCAGAATCAATTGGGTGTTGGGAGGACCTGGAAGCCGCATTCCTTGATAACTTCCAGGGCACGTATGTGCGACCACCAAACACTGACGACCTAAGCCATATAATTCAGCAGCCAGACGAATCGGCCAGACAATTCTGGACACGATTCTTAACTAAGAAAAATCAAATCATCGACTGTTCGGATGCAGAGGCCCTCGCGGCCTTCAAACATAACATCCGCGACGAGTGGCTTGCCCGGCACCTGGGACAAGAAAAGTCGAAATCCATGGCAGCCCTCACCTCACTCATGACCCGCTTCTGTGCGGGAGAGGACAGCTGGCTAGCCCGCAGCAACAACCTCATCAAAAATCCTGGCAGTCCGGATATCAAGGACCGCAATGGCAGGTCGCATCGCAACAAGAACAAACGCCGCATTAACGGCGACAACAATGAGGATACGGCAGTCAATGCCGGATTCAGAGGCTCCAAACCCGGTCAGCGGAAAAAGCCATTCAAAAGAACTACTCCGGGTCCGTCCAATTTGGACCGAATACTCGATCACTCGTGCCAGATACACGGCACCCCCGAAAGGCCAGCTAACCACAACAACAGGGACTATTGGGTATTCAAGCAGGCAGGCAAACTAATTGCCGAAAACAACGACAAGGGGCTACATAGCGATGACGAGGAAGAGACCCGGCCGCCGAACAATAGAGGAAAGAAGGGTTTCCCCCCACAAGTGCGGACGGTGAACATGATATACGCAACCCACATACCCAAAAGGGAGCGGAAGCATGCACTCAGGGATGTATACGCGATGGCGCCAGTCGCCCCGAAGTTCAACCCATGGTCCTCCTGCCCGATCACTTTTGATCGAAGGGACCACCCCACCAGCATCCGCCATGGCGGATTCGCCGCATTGGTTTTAGACCCAATCCTCGATGGATTTCACCTCACCAGAGTCCTGATGGACGGCGGCAGCAGCCTGAACCTGCTTTATCAGGATACAGTGCGCAAAATGGGCATAGACCCCTCAAGGATTAAACCCACAAAGACGACCTTTAAAGGCGTCATACCAGCTGTAGAGGCCAATTGTACAGGCTCAGTTACACTGGAAGTGGTCTTCGGATCCCCGGATAACTTCCGAAGCGAGGAGTTAATCTTCGACATAGTTCCGTTCCGCAGCGGCTATCATGCTCTGCTCGGATGTACCGCGTTTGCAAAGTTCAACGCGGTGCCGCACTACGCATACCTCAAGCTCAAGATGCCAGGCCCTCGAGGAGTCATCACGGTCAACGGAAACACTGAACGCTCTCTCCGAACGGAGGAACATACAGCGGCTCTCGCGGCAGAAGTACAGTGCAGCCTCTTAAGGCAATTCTCGAGTCCGCCGTTAAGAGACCGGACACGGCTAAACGCACCCGGAGTAACCTACAACAAGACCATTTGGCACGTTCCGAGCATGCGTAGCAATGCGGCCCCAACCCCGGCCCCTGCAAAATTGCAAGACTGGTCCTTTGCGTACATCATTACGCTCTGGAGATACCATGGGCATAGGGGAGGGGCACGACCACGATAGGCCCAGAATGCGGCTTAACCACACCAGGGGCTCTCAAGTGTGTCGTTCTTTTTTTCTCTTTTTCTTTTTTTTTACCCACAGGACTCCATTCATCGAAGGCCCTGTCCGGCAGTAGACCTGCCGAACTCACGATGCAACAGCCAGGGGAGGAGAAAGGCTACGACGAATATCCAGGTGGTCTCCATTACGAGCATTAAATCTGTTTTATACACCATTCCGCAGCCTACCCCTGGAGGGGGACATGTTTAATAGTCCCATCCCTTGCTTATCGCACTATTTGTATTGTTCTGCATTCACGGCAGTATTTCTTGAATATACAATGCAGTGCCTTTTTGATTATAATTGCATTTCTTTCTTATACATATGTTCATTTATGACATGTTGCATCTGTACACTTTGGTACGGCTAAATACACCAGGGGCTTATGTTTCCCGCATCATGGTGTGATAAGTCCGAACACTTTCACAAGTGCGGCACCCCGAACTTATAGCATTATATGCATCGGCTCCGAATCATGTCTTGGGTCAATAGTTTGGTTTGCCCGGCTCCCATGTTTTGGTACCTTACATTCCGTTGTATCGGCTAAGGTAGCACTGGGAGAACCACTGTGATTGCGCCCCAGTTGAGCTGGGCGAGCGCCTCAGTGGAGAAAGCTAAAACTGCCCGTCATGATGAGGCGAGAGCCAGTCGCTGTTCGAGAGATTTTTTTCGAGTCCCTAAAGACTTATGCCGCTTAGAGCGAGGAACTGGCTTTGTCCGTCCCAGGCGTGGATAGCGCCCCAAATTCGGCCTTCCGAACACTAGGGGCTTCGCCGAAATTTAAAATTATAGAATTCTATGGCTAAGTGAGAGTGTTCAAGCATTATAAGTCTGGTTGCCTCGTTCGTTGCATTGAGCGCCTCCCTAGATGGACCCAAAAATGGGAACAAGAGTGCTCAAATTTATCCCGAACACCCCAGCACTCGTGGCATGGGGGCTGAAGCCGACGACTTGCCATCTCTCAAATTTGATAAACAGCCGCACAGAAGGTAATATTTTAAATTAACAAGCATTTCTTAGCGCATATGAACAAAGTTTTCAGCGCACAGGATAACAAAATGCGAGTCTACTCAAATATTACATCTTTGGAGCACTCACCCGCAATAATGCGGGCACCCTTCAGGACACTCTTATAATACATCTCGGGCGTGCGATACTCCTTGCCCGGCGGTGGCGCGTCCGTCACAAGCTTCTCAGCATCCATCTTGCCCCATTGCACCTTTGCACGGGCAAGGGCCCGACGGGCACCTTCAATACAGGCGGAGTGCTTGATGACTTCAACCCATGGACACGCATCCACCAGCCACCGCACCAGGCCGAAGTAGCTCCCAGGCATGGCCTCCTTGGGCCACAACCGAACTATGAGGCCCTTCATGGCATGTTCGGCCACCTTGTGGAGCTCGACCAGCTGCTTCAGCTGGTCGCTAAGGGGCACCGGATGACCGGCCTCAGCATATTGAGACCAGAAGACCTTCTCCGTCGAGCTCCCCTCCTCGGCCCTATAGAAAGCGGCAGCATCGGACACGCTGCGGGGCAGATCTGTGAACGCTCTTGGAGAGCTCCGAATTCGGGTAAGTGATAGGTAATTCACACTCACATGCTTGCTTTGCATGAAAAATGCCTTACCCGCCGCTATTTTCTTCAACGCCTCGATTTCCTAGCAAGGACTCTCGAGTCTTCGAGTCTTCGAGTTTGATGGCGGCTTTGGCACTCTCGAGAGCTCGGACTCTCGAGTCTTCGAGTCACGCTCCAAACTCTCATGTTTTTCCACGAGAGCCTGGAGCTCTTGCTGTACCTCCGCCACCCGCGCCTCCTGCTTCTCTCGCTCGGTGCGCTCCGCGGCCGCATTACGTTCGGCCGTGGACACCGCCTCCTTCAGGGTCGCCACCTCGTTCGTGGCCCCTGCAATACCCATGTTACCCTTGTCATTCTTCTTGCAACCAAATCCTTTTCTGTAAGGTACAATTTTAATAAGGTGTTACTCACCTTCCCTGTCCTCGAGCTGCTTCTTGGCACAGCCGAGCTCGTTCTCGGACTGCTCGAGGCTTTGCTTCAAAGTATTAACCTCCGCAGTCAGTGCGGTAGAGGTCAGCAGCACAGCCTGCAATCCCATATTGACATACTTTTTATGACTCTTGCGTATATCTTTTTAGATCCTCAATCCGGCTTTTCTTTCCGAACACCGAACCGAGCATCAGCGGCTACTGTCTATGCGGTACTATTTTACATATATCAAAATTCTTACCTCAAAGCCTGTTAAAAGGCTGATGCAGGCTTCGGTCAGCCCGCTCTTGGCGAGCTGAACCTTCTGAATCACCGCACTCATGACGGTGCGGTGTTCCTCTTTGATGGAAGTGCCGATGAGCTCCTCCAGCAAGCTATCCGGCACCTCCGGTTGGATGGAGGCCGCCGGCGTCACGGTCTTGCCCTTCTTATGAAGGGGCCGCCCGCCGAACTCCGGAGCCACCACAGGTTCCGGTGCAAAGTCCAGTGCAAAGTCCGGGAGGTTGCCCTGCGGCACCTCCAGGGCCTCCTCCTCCTAGCGGGTCCCTTCCCGAGATCCCACCTCGGCATCGTCCGCATCACGGGGGGTGGAGGCGGTCAAAAGGGAATCCCTATCCGACGCACCCAAGGACCCGCTCGACAAAGCGGAAAGATCATCCTTTGGCGAACTGCGGGGTTGTATGCGGCATTAGAAAGACACTATGTGGCGAAAAGAAAAATCATGAAGTTATTCGGGAGTCCGGACACTTACGATCTCGCCAGGGGCTTGGCCCTTGGAGGCCAATCCTCGTCGTCGTCGCTGGCGTTGGCAAAGCAGTCCGGGGGAAGAGTCCTTCCCTTCTTGGACCCTTCGGCCTCCCTCGTTGGGGGGGCCTTCCTTTTCTTCCCTCCCCCCGCTGGGGAGAGGCCTCTTTCTTCTCCTCCTCGCCTTCGTGGGAGGACTCCGCCTCGGAGTCACCGAACGATAAGTCCGATGACACCTGAAAATGGGAACTCTTTCGAGTGCCCGTGGCCTTCTTCTTGGCCTTCTTCTCCGGCACCACGTGGGGTGCCGGAACCAACAGCCCCGTTAAGCGGGCGTCCGCTGGGTCTTCTGGCGAAGGGGCCGGACAGTTAGTCTGCTCGGCCTTCTTCAGCCAGTCCTGTCAAAGGAGAGGGAGTTTAGATCCCGCATAGAGTCAAACTATGGAAAACAAGTGTCCCGTAAAGGGTAAAATCACTTACCTCGCTAGCCGGACGCTACGAGCTGAATCCGCGATCTTCGGTAGCGGATGCGGGAGCCTCGGCGCCCTTAAACAGCACCCTCCAGGCCTCTTCGTACGTAGTGTTGAAGAGCCTGCTCAAAGTCTGGTGTTGCGCCGAATCAAACTCCCACATATTGAAGTCTCGTTGTTGGCACGGGAGAATCCGGCGGATGAGCATGACCTGGACTACGTTGACAAGCTTGAACTTCTTGTTCACTAGCTTTTGAATGCAGGCTTGGAGTCCAGTCAGCTCCTCCGAATCACCCCATGTTCGGCCCCTCTCTTTCCAGGAGTTAAGCCGTATGGGGATGGCAGATCTGAATTCAGGGGATGTTGCCCATTCAGGGTCACGCGGCTCGGTGATGTAGAACCACCCGGATTGCCACCCCTTAATGGTTTCCACGAAGGTGCCCTCGAGCCAAGTAACATTGGGCATCTTGCCCACCATGGCGCCTCCGCACTCCGCTTGGCTGCCCTTCACAACCTTCGGCTTGACACTGAAGGTCTTGAGCCACAAGCTGAAGTGGGGCTGGATGCAGAGGAAGGCCTCACACACGACGATAAACCCCGAGATGTTGAGGATGAAATTCGGGGCGAGATCATGGAAATCCAGGCCGTAGTAGAACATGAGCCCCTGGACAAAGGGATGGAGTGGGAAGCCCAGTCCATGGAGGAAATGGGGAAGGAATACTACCCTCTCATGGGGCCTGGGGATGGGGATGAGCTCCCCCTCGTCGGGGAGCCGGTGCGCGATGTCGCTGGACAGATATCCGGCGCTGCGCAGCTTCTCGATGTGCCCCTCCGTAACGGAGGAGGCCATCCACTTGCCTCCCGCTTCGGACATAATTGGAGAAGGTTGAGGTGAGATGTGCGGACTTGGGCGCTGGAGCTCGAGTTCGCGGAGATGGATAAGCAAAGGAGGAAGAAGGCGTAGGTAAAAGGGTGGATCTTTATCCTCTTATATGGGCAGACGAAACCATGCGTCCCCACCGGCCTGATAAAACTCGCTTATCTCCCAAGCGCCGCAATCAATGGCGCGGTTGGGTTACCCACGTCTGTATTGATGGGAATCCCGGAATAAGGGGAACACGATCTCTGCTTTGACAAGACGTGCCAAGGAAACCGCTTCGCTAAACGCGCTGAGGTGGTACAATAAAAACAATTCAAGTAAAGGCTTGGTGGTGGTGTGACGTCACGCCACAAAATACGTCAGCAGATTGAACTTGTGTAAATATTACTCTCTCTACGGTGGTATGTGGAATTTATTTTGCAGAGTCGGACACTACCCTGGTGTTCACAATCTTCTATAAATTATTCGGAGGAGGAACCCGCCTTGCAATGCCGAAGACAATATGCGCGCCGGACTCGTCGTCATTGAAGCCTGGTTCAGGGGCTACTGAGGGAGTCCTGGACTAGGGGGTGTCCGGATTGCCAAACTATCATCATCGGCCGGACTCCAAGACTATGAAGATACAATATTGAAGACTTCGTCCCGTGTCCGGATGGGACTTTCCTTGGCGTGGAAGGCAAGCTTGGTGATACGGATATGTAGATCTCCTACCATTGTAACCGACTCTGTGTAACCCTAGCCCTCTCCGGTGTCTATATAAACCGGATGGTTTTAGTCCGTAGGATGAACAACAATCATACCATAGGCTAGCTTCTAGGGTTTAGCCTCCTTGATCTCGTGGTAGATCTACTCTTGTAATACCCACATCATCAATATCAATCAAGCAGGACGTAGGGTTTTACCTCCATCAAGAGGGCCCGAACCTGGGTAAAACATCGTGTCTCTTGTCTCCTGTTACCATCCGCCTAGACGCACAGTTCGGGACCCCCTACCCGAGATCCGCCGGTTTTGACACCGACACCCCTCCTCTGGCACAAGGGTTCGCACCCCCTGTAACACACACACACACACTCATATAATCCAGTCGACCACCTCCGGGCACCGAGACATAGGGCTTTTACCTCCTCCGAGAGGGGCCTGAACTCGTAAACACTTGCGTACAACCTTGTCGTAGCTAGGACCTTGCCTGTCCTTACGTACCCCATATACTTACTGTCAGACTTAGTACCACGACAGGCCCCTCGTAGTGAAGTAAATATGCCCTAGAGGCAATAACAAAGTTATTATTTATTTCCTTATTTGATGATAAATGTTTATTATTCATGCTAGAATTGTATTAACCGGAAACTTAGTACATGTGTGAATACATAGACAAACATAGTGTCACTAGTATGCCTCTACTTGACTAGCTCGTTAATCAAAGATGGTTAAGTTTCCTAACCATAGACATGAGTTGTCATTTGATTAACGGGATCACATCATTAGAGAATGATGTGATTGACTTGACCCATTCTGTTAGCTTAGCACTTGATCGTTTAGTATGTTGCTATTGCTTTCTTATGACTTATACATGTTCCTATGACTATGAGATTATGCAACTCCCATTTACTGGAGGAACACTTTGTGTGCTGCCAAACATCACAACGTAACTGGGTGATTATAAAGGAGCTCTACAGGTGTCTCCGAAGGTACATGTTGAGTTGGCGTATTTCGAGATTAGGATTTGTCACTCCGATTGTCGGAGAGGTATCTCTGGGCCCTCTCGATAATGCACATCACTATAAGCCTTGCAAGCAATGTGACTAATGAGTTAGTTGCGGGATGATGCATTACATAATGAGTAAAGAGACTTGCCGGTAACGAGATTGAACTAGGTATTGAGATACCGAAGATCGAATCTCGGGCAAGTAACATACCGATGACAAAGGGAACAACGTATGTTGTTATGCGGTTTGACCGATAAAGATCTTTGTAGAATATGTGGGAGCCAATATGAGCATCCAGGTTCCGCTATTGGTTATTGACCGGAGACGTGTCTCGGTCAAGTCTACATTGTTCTCGAACCCGTAGGGTCCGCACGCTCAAAGTTCGGTGACGATCGGTATTATGAGTTTATGTGTTTTGATGTACCGAAGGTAGTTCGGAGTCCCAGATGAGATCGGGGACATGACGAGGAGTCTCGAAATGGTCGAGACGTAAAGATCGATATATTGGACGACTATATTCGGACTTCGGAAAGGTTTCGAGTGATTCGGGTATTTTTCGGAGTACCGGAGAGTTACGGGAATTCGCCGGGGAGTATATGGGCCTTATTGGGCCATACGGGAATAGAGGAGAGAGGCCAAAAGGAAGGAGGCGTGCCCCCCCCCCCTCTGGACCGAATTGGACAAGGGGTGCAGCCCCCTTTTCCTTCTCCCTCTCCCCCTCTTTCCTTCTCTCCTACTCCGGAAAGGAAAGGGGAATCCTACTAGGACTTGGGAGTCCTAGTAGGACTCCCCACACTTGGCGCGCCCTCCTCTAGGGTCGGCCTCTCCCTCCCTCCTTTATATACGGGGGCAGGGGGGCACCTCTAGACACAACAATTAATCTCTTGATCTCTTAGTCATGTGCGGTGCCCCCCTCCACCATATTCCACCTCGGAAATATCGTAGCGGTGCTTAGGCGAAGCCCTGCGTCGGTAGCAGCATCAACACTGTCATCACGCCGTCGTGCTGACGGAACTCTCCCGCAAAGCTCTGCTGGATCGGAGTTTGTGGGACGTCATTGAGCTGAACGTGTGCTGAACTCGGAGGTGCCTATGTTCGGTACTTGATCGGTCGGATCGTGAAGACGTACGACTACATCAACCACGTTGTGCTAACGCTTCCGCTTTTGGTCTACGAGGGTACGTGGACAACACTCTCCCCTCTCGTTGCTATGCATCACCATGATCTTGCGTGTGCATAGGATTTTTTTTAAATTACTATGGTCCCCAACATGTAGCTCCACTGACCTAGTTCTTTCGCCTATATATACTCTTATACCCTAAAAACATCAGGGGGATCCACGAAACCACTTTTCTACCGCCTCAACCTTCTGTACCCGTGAGATCCCATCTTGGGGCCTTTTCCGGTGATCTGCCGGAGGGGGATTCGACCACGCGGGGCTTCTACATCAACACCATTACCTCTCCGATGAAGCGTGAGTAGTTTACCACAGACCTTCGGGTCCATAGTTATTAGCTAGATGGCTTCTTCTTTCTCTTTGATTCTCAATACAAATTTCTTGTCGATGTTCTTGGAGATCTATTCGATGTAATATTCTTTTGCGGTGTGTTTGCCGAGATCCAATGAATTGTGGATTTATGATCAAGATTATCTATGAATATTATTTGGTTCTTCTCTGAATTCTTATATGCATGATTTGATATCTTTGGAAGTCTCTTCGAATTATCGGTTTAGTTTGGCCTGCTAGATTGATCTTTCTTGCCATGAGAGAAGTGCTCAGCTTTGGGTTCAATCTTGCGGTGTCCTTTCCCAGTGACAGTAGGGGCAGTAAGGCACATATTGTATTGTTGCCATCGAGGATAAAAAGATGGGGTTTATATCATATTGCTTGAGTTTATCCCTCTACATCATGTCATCTTGCTTAATGCGTTACTCCGTTCTTTATGAACTTAATACTCTAGATGCATGCTGGATGGCGGTCGATGTGTGGAGTAATAGTAGTAGATGCAGGCAGGAGTCAGTCTACTTGACACGAACGTGATGTCTATGTTCATGATCATTGCCTTAGATGTCATCATAATTATGTGCTTTTCTAGCAATTGCTCGGCGGTAATTTGTTCACCCACCGTAATACATGCTATCTCGAGAGAAGCCACTAGTGAAACCTATGGCCCCCGGGTCTCTTTTCCATATATTGAATCTCGTTTACATCTTGCTAGTTTCTGATCTACTATTTTGCAATCTTTACTTTCCAATCTATACATCGAAAATACCAGAAATATTTACTTTATTATCTCTATTACATCTCACTTTTGTGAGTGACCGTGAAGAGATTGACAACCCCTTTATCGCGTTGGTTGCAAGTTCTTGATTGTTTGTGCAGGTATTCGGTGACTTGTGCGTCGTCTCCTACTGGATTGATACCTTGGTTCTCAAAACTGAGGGAAATACTTACGCTACTTTGCTGCATCACCCTTTCCTCTTCAAGGGAAAACCAACGCATGCTCAAGAGGTAGCACTTCTCAACCAATCCCTAGAAAATCAACAAGTTTGATTGGCTAGGGAGAGAGGTCGGGCGAAAATGAGCTTTGGAGCAACAATGGAGTTTGGGGGAAGAAGAGGTAGGTCTTCTTGGGGAAGAAGACCCCCTTTTATAGTGGGGGAACAATCCAACCGTTATCCTCACTCACAGCCCGCAGCGTGCGGTACTACTGCTCAAGGGAGTGGTACTACTGCTGCCCGCAGCGGTACTGCTGCTTGGCATAACGGTACCACCGTTGTGGCCGCGCTCAGTAGTTTCACAGGAAGAAGGGACAGAGGAGAGAGACCCCGAGCGACACTAGTAGCGGTGGCAGATGCGATACTACTGTCCATGAGCAGTACTACCGCTCCTAGTGACGCTGAACCCGGCACGAGAACAACATGTCTCGAGTCGAGGCGGTACTAGAGCGGCACAGGAGCGGTATTGCTGCTTGAGGCCATCGGCGCTACTACCGCTATTACAGCGGTACTACCGCCTGTGGCCCTCGGCAGTACTACCGCTCCAAGCCACGGTACTACCGCTCGCTCTATCTTGTACCACTTCCAAGACAACGAGGGATCCTCAAAAGAAGGCGGGAAAGAGCTGACGGTGCAAAGGAAATGTGTGTGTGTTGATTCCACCCAAACCTCTCTGATACAGAACCCCTCTTGATAGTACGGTATATCCATGACTCAAGTCGACCAAAATTGAAGCGAAGGAAAACTACACCATCTTCACTTTAAACACCGAGGGGAAGAAATCATCTCGTGCCATATGAATGAATATCTAAAATGCTCAATGCACACGATTAGTCCGCAAACGCATTGTCATCAATCACCAAAACTACTCAGAGAGAAATATGCCCTAACAACATCAATGCGCACAGATGCGAGCAAAGGTGGTTGGGAGAAGGAGGTGAAGAGACTAGAGCGCATTGATAGATGGGGATCCGGAGAAGATGAGTGGGGAGAAGGTTCGGGATAGACGTGTGTGGCCCCCTCCCATGATGCGCGTCACACTCATGAGATGGTTTACGCACTGAGCAAATCATTTTAAAGAACACACATTTTATGAGATATAAAGGATCACATTATAATACATAAATAATAAACTTTTAGTGCATGATGATTCTTTTTAAAAATGCACAACAGATATATTTTAGTACACTATGCGTTTTAAAGATATACCATGCACATTTTCAATACACTGTGAATATTTTTTAAATACATCTTGAAGATTTTTAATACAAAATGAACACTTTTCAATGTATGGTTAAAGGTTTTGAATTATAATATGGGCAATTTTGGCAAACACAATGAATTTTTTAAATACATGAGGAACAATTTTTAAATTTTCGGATGAATATTTTATTAATACAGGATGAACACTTTTTAGAAAGTGTTCACACATTTAAGAAAAAAATTCATGTAACTATAAAGAGTGTTAGCGCATGATGGGTATTTTTACAACACATGATAAACATGTTTGAGTTACGCTATGAATAAATTTTAATGCAAGACAAACAAGATTTTTTATACAAGATGATTTTTTTAATAGGCAACGACTTTTTAACATGATGAACATTCTTTACCATATATTTTTTTTGTAATACACATGAACTTTGTTATATACGCGAACATTTCTTCGATGTACGTGAACACTTATATTTTTTTAGCTCATGTATTTTACCCAAGAGAATGGTAAAGCTGGAAATAAAGTGTAAAGAGAACCAAAGGAAAATAATAATAATAATAATAATAATAATAATAATAATAATAATAATAATAATAATAATAATAATAATAATAATAATAATAATAGAGTGTTCGCTGCACTAGCATTTTGACAAAAGTGCGTTGCTAACTTTATCTGTTTTAAAGGAAGTATGCTGCTTTTTCTTCTGAAATAGAGGAAGTATGTTGTTGTTGTTTTTTTCATGAAATAGAGCAAGTATGTTGCTAGCCCTTTTTACTTAGAAAAGAAAATACCGACAAAATAGCAGTGTCCACCAACTGTTTTAAATTGTGATCCAAATTCTACCGTATTGGAGTAGACGTGGTACATACGTTGTGGGCCTTTGCGTTGGTACCGACGCGTACGAGTACAACTCGTTTACTTGTCCTACAAGGACTCTTGTGTGTTGCCCCGCCTCATATATACCCCATGTAGTCGCATCTAAGACGATCTGTCGTCTCGTGCTTGTAATACTCCTCCTCATAGTAATTGCGCCTTCGTGCGTCCATGGTTTTCTCCCGCAAGGGTTTTCACATAAAAATCCGTGTCTCTCGTGTCTCGTTTATTCTCGTTATTATCTAACATGTGGTATACAGAGCTGAGGTTTAGATACGAGATTTTTAAGACGAGAGATTAGGTTACGTGCGTAGCGCCCGCGCATGTCTGGGCGATCCACTGAATCCGAGTGGAGATCGATTTCGATACTGCAGCCGACCAGTCGCACGTTACCGAGCCGCCGGTGCTGCACAGAGTGGCTTCAAGTCCCAAGGAGTTGTTGCTGCTCACGCGTCAATGATTCAAGAGGCAAGTACGCAGCCAACAATTCGAGTGGTCGTGACGTACAAGTACAAGTACTAGTTGCAGCATGATTTGTGACATCTGATTGATTAAGTACTACTTCAATTAGTACTTGTTCCACGGGAAGCCATCTAGATTTCCGTTCTGCCTCCGCTACGTCCACGTCCTAAGCTATCAGGTGTTATCTAATCTAGTTCCATTTGATCTACATATTAATTCTATCAAGAATTTTTCTACCGGCTTGTACTATTTTGTGTACACAGATTTAATCGACTCATGGCTTCTATAAAGTACGATTTTCTGCTGGTGGACCGTGACACAAGGTTTACCTTATGGCAATTCAAGATGCGGGCGTTGTTGGCACAGTCCGACTATGATGAAGCACTTGATAGTTTTGGGAAGAACCGAATTCAGGACTGGACTGCTGAGAAGAAAAGAATTGATTGTAAGGCTTTGTCACAAATTCAACTTCATTTGCATAATAATATTTTGCAGGAAGTTTTGAGCGAGAAAACTGCCGCTGCTCTATGGTTAAAGCTGGAAGGGATCTGTATGACTAAAGATCTCACCAGCAAGATGCATCTGAAGCAAAAATTATTCCTGCACATGTTACCCGAGGGAGGTAATGTTTTGAATTATATCTTAGAATTTAAAGAGATCATATCTGATCTAGCTGCAATGGAGGTTAAGTATGAAGAGGAAGATACTGCTTTAATGTTACTTTGTTCACTGCCAAGTTCTTATACCAATTTTGGAGACACCATATTATACAATCGTGATACTCTCACGCTTAATGAAGTTTATGAAGCTTTGAACTCCAAGGAGAAGATGAAATTAATGGTGCCTCATGATGGTTCAAGTTCATCCCAAGCCGAGGGATTATCCGTTCGTGGCAGGACAAAGGAGAAGAACTCCAATAATGGAAACAGAGGCAAAAGTAAAAAAACAGCTACAGGGTCCGGTCGCAATCCAGAGACTACAAGTATTGCCAATATTGCAAGAAAGATGGGCATGACATCTTAGAGTGTTTCAAGTTGCAGAACAAGGAAAAGAGAAAAGGTAACAAACAAGGTGAAATTTCTGCTAACGTTGCTTGTGATGAGTTCCGATGATGCTCTTGTCGTTATTGCTGGATGTGCTGAGACCAATGATGAGTGGGTACTTGACACTGCATGTACTTTCCATATGTTCCCGCATAGAGATTGGTTTACTACTTTTGATTCCAGTACTTCTGTTGGTTCCGTTTTGGATTTTGATAATTCACCATGCAAGATTGAAGGCATAGGTTCCGTTCGAATCAAGATGTTTGATGGCATAATCAGAACTTTGACAGATGTTCGGTATATTCCGAAGATGAAGAGAAATCTTATCTCTCTTAGTGCCCTTGATGCAAAGGGGTACAAGTATTCAGGTGGAGATAGTGTTTTGAAAGTCACCAGAGGCTCCCTTGTTGTGATGAAAGGTGACTTAAGTTCGACCAATGGTCTTTATTACCTTCGAGGTTCTACCGTTTCAGGTAATGCTACTCCAGTTATTTCAAAGAATTCTGATTATGATGCTGCTAACCTTTGGCATATGCGTCTTGCACATATGAGTGAACTCGGTTTGGCAGAGTTAAATAAGAGAGGTCTCCTTGATGGATATGAACCTGGTAAATTGAAATTTTGTGAGCATTGTATCTTCGACAAGCACAAGAGGGTGAAGTTCAACACTTCGACTCATACAACTGAAGGTATTCTTGATTATGTCCATTCTGATTTATGGGAACCATCTTGCAAGAAGTCATTAGGTGGTGCAAGTTACATGCTGACTATTATTGATGATTATTCGAGAAAAGTTTGGCCTTATTTCTTAAAGCATAAATATGAAGCATTCTCAGCATTTAAGGAGTGGAAGATTATGATTGAGAGGCAAACTGAAAGGAAGGTAAAAATACTTCGCACTGATAATGGTATGGAATTCTGTTCTAAGCAATTTAAGAATTATTGCAAGTCTGAAGGCATTGTCAGACATTACACCGTTCCTTATACTCCTCAACAAAACGGTGTTGCTAAGCGTATGAACAGGACCATTATTTCCAGAGCCCGTTGCATGTTGTCCAATGCATGTTTGCATAGGCGTTTTTGGGCTGAGGCCGCTTCCACTGCTTGTTATCTCATTAATCGTTCACCATCTATTGCTCTTAATAAGAAAACTCCAATTAAGGTATGGTCTGGTTCACCTGCTGATTATTGACAGTTGAGATTTTTTGGTTACACTGCTTATGCTCATGTTGATAATGGAAAGTTGGAGCCTAGGGCTGTTAAGTGCATCTTTCTTGGTTATAAGTCTGGTGTTAAAGGTTATAAATTGTGGAATCCTGAAACCTAGAAGGTTGTTATTAGTAAAAAATGTTATCTTTAATGAATCTGCTATGTTACATGATGTTCCATCTAGTAATGTTCCTGTTGAGAGTGAACAGCAGCCTACTATTCAGCAGCCTACTGTTCAGGTGGAGCATGTTATTAAAACAGGTGATACATCTGGTAATGAAATTGTTGATGCACATGATGAACCCGTCGTTGATGATGAACATGTCACTCCCACTCCAAATCAGCCTATTGTTCCACCCAGTTGGAATCTTGCACATGACATAGTTAGGCGGGGTATTAATAAACCTGACAGGTTAATTGAAGAGTGCAATATTGTTTCTTTTTCTTTATCTGTTGCAGAAGAAATTGAAGGTAATGCTGAGCCTTCTTCATATTCCGAGGCTATTAGTGATTGTAATAAGTGGATGACCACTATGCATGATGAGATGGAATCACTTGAAAAGAATGGCACTTGGGATTTAGTAAAATTGACTAGAGAGAAGAAACATATTCGTTGCAAGTGGGGTTTCAAGAGGAAAGAAGGTGTTTCTCCTAATGATGAGACAAGATATAAAGCAAGGTTAGCTGCTAAAGGTTACAGTCAGATTCCAGGTATTGACTATAATGAAGTCTTTTCTCCTGTTGTGAAGCATAGCTCTATTCGCACTTTACTCAGTATTGTTGCCATGCATGATTTTGAGCTGGAACAATTGGATGTTAAAACTACATTCTTACATGAAGAATTAAAAGAGGATATTTATATGGGACAACCTGAAGGTTTTGGTATTCCTGGAAAAGAAAAGCTTGTCTGCAAGTTTAAAAAATCTCTTTATGGATTGAAGCAATCCCTTATACAATGGTACAAGAGATTTGACACATTTATGCTCTCTCGAGGTTTCAAAAGGTCTAATTATGATAGTTGTGTTTATTTGAAAACTATCAATGGTTCAACTATTTATTTGCTCCTTTATGTTGATGATATACTTATTGCTGCAAAGAGTATGTCAGATATTAATGAACTAAAGAAGCAATTGAGTAACGAATTTGAGATGAAGGATTTGATTGCAGCAAAGAAAATACTTGGCATGGAAATATCCAGAGATAGACCGTCTGGAAAATTATATCTAAGTCAGAAGGGATATATTGATAAAGTTCTTCGCCGTTTTAATATGCATAATGCCAAGCCGGTGAGTACACCGTTAGCTGCACACTTCAAATTGTCATCAGCTTTATGTCCTAAGTCAGATTCCGATATTGAGTACATGTCTAAAGTTTCCTATTCAAGTGCAGTTGGTTCACTTATGTATGCCGTGGTTTGTTCTTTTCTGGATTTATGTTATGCATTGAGTGTTGTCAGTAGATACATGGCTAATCCTGGAAAAGAGCATTGGAAAGCAGTTCAGTGAATTTTTAGATACCTATGTGGTACTTCTAATGCTTATTTACAGTTTGGAAAAACTGGAGATGGACTTGTTGGTTTTGTTGATTCTGATTTTGCTGGTGATTTGGATAAGAAAAGATCACCCACAGGTTATGTTTTCATCATTGGTGGTTGTGTTGTGAGTTGGAGAGCAACTTTGCAGTCTATTGTGGCTTGTTCCACTACTGATGTCGAGTATATGGTTATTTCTGAGGCATGCAAAAAAGCTATATGGTTGAAAGGTTTATATACTGATCTTTGTGGAGATTCATCTTGCCCTACCGTGTTTAGTGGCAGTCAAAGTGCTATATATCTTATAAAGAATCCAATGTATCATGAGAGAACAAAGCACATTGATGTCAGATATCACTATATTCGAGATGTTGTTACCGAAGGTGATTTGAAGGTATGCAAGATAAGCACTCATGATAATCCAGCTGATATGATGACAAAGCCAGTTCCTACCAATAAGTTTGAGCTTTGCTCAGGCTTAGTTGGTATTTCTCACTAGTCCTATGGACTTTGACGCACAAGGTGTTTATGCTGATTTGGATGGAGTTATTTACTTTCTTCGACTACTGGAGGGAATTTGGCTCAAGGTGGAGATTGTTAAATTGTGATCCAAATTCTATCGTATTGGACTAGACGTAGTACATACGGTGTGGGCCTTTGCGTTGGTACCGACGTGTACGAGTACAACTCATTTACTTGTCTTACAAGGACTCATGTGTGTTGCCCCTCATATATACCCCATATAGTCGCACCTAAGACGGTTTGTCATCTCGTGCTTGTAATACTCCTCCTCATAATGACTGCGCCTTCGTGCGTCCGTGATTTTCTCCCGCAAGGGTTTTCACGTAAAAATCCGTGTCTCTCGTGTCTCGTTTATTCTTGTTATTATCTAACAAACTGTATATCCTGGTCATGTGCAGCCCACTCGAACGTTCACTCACGGCTTCATCAACTCTCCGTTACCGAGCAGTAAATGACACCTCCAACAACGAACTGTCCCATTGGTCCACTTAGCAGGAGCATGCGAGCTCGTCCACCATATCGCCTCTCTCGTATAAAACCAAGTTATTTTGTTTTGGTGTTATGTATGATCAACGTATTTGCTGTCTTATGCTTGTTTTTTTAAAACAGTGTACTACTTGTGTTGATAATGCAGTGCAATTGTGATCATGCGGTGCCGGGAAGCGTGCGTATACTTGAGCGATGTACTAGTATTCTTGTACTATGTACATATTCCTGAGCGATGTAGTAGCAGTAGCACGTGGATGTCGGCACGGAGGGGTACGTGGTCAGCCAGTGAGATAAGTAGGAGGCGAATTAATTAGCGTCTCAATAATGCAGAGCAGGCGCTATGGGTGGGTGGCAGGCGTAGATAGCAGCCTGGAATTAGTTAGGATGGGTACCTTACCTGCAACGCTGTGTGTCCCGGTAAAATTCCGAAGCAGAAGCGCGTGAAAACGAAGACGGAGACGAGAAGACGCTGTTTTCTTGGACCGTCACTGTCATTAAACGCGGCCATCAACAGCAACAACAAGAGAAAAGAAACCAAAGGAAAATAGAGTAGTACGTAGCAGTTTAAGCGTGGCAAGTCCGGCACGCGGCCGCGACTTACGCGGATCCTTCGTCTCGTCTCGTCTCCGCTCGTGCCAGCGACGACCGGTCAGCCACAGCCGGTCTTCCGCCTCCTCTTGTGCATCTAATGACTTGGACTCGTGCTCCCCTCGGCAACCGCAACCCACGCCGCTTGCGACCTTCTCTCCTCTCTCTGCTACGACTACTACTGGAGTAGTAGTATATAGCTGCGCAACTCCTAACCTTAACTTGGTACGTACGTCTCGCCTCGCCTGCTCCTCCTCTCTGCTCCACTTCCATTTCCATCTGCCCCGCCCATCCATCCTTGGTACGTACGTCTACTTCTAGTCGATTGTTGCTCTTCTTCTCCCTCAACTTGCCCATGTTTCTTCATGGAGCTTCAAATGTCATGGTCTAAGCCTGTTGTTATATTTTTCGTTGAGTCTTTCGGTAAAATGAGTCACGATGTTTAGCTCTGCTTACGATAAGGCTGTGCTTTCATAACCCAACACCTACCAAACCAATTAGTACTCCAGACTAGTTTCTCATGACATAATGAGCTTATCTTCTTCTTCTTCTTCTTGTGTGATTTGCCCTTGCAGAAACATCAGGTTGACCCTCTGGCTGGCTGGGCCACAGCGGTTGCAGAGACAAGAGAACAAGTCTCCTCCACAAAAGGGGTTCCGTGCCACAGCGCTGACATGTCCTCGCTGAGGCCGCTCAACACGGAACCAAGTTTTCTCCACTCCCCCATGGATGCCTGCGCCGCGCCGCTGAGGTCGCCGTCGCCGAGGGTCGTCGCCGGCCCGCCCAAGAAGAGGATGCCGCGCCCCCTCCAGAGGTCGCTCAGCTTCAAGAACTGGGAGGCGGAGGCTGCCGCCGATGAGCCAGAGCCGGCGACCCGGTGCATCAACGGCGCGCGCCCCGGGACCCTCCTGCTCCAGAGCCCCGGAAGCAAGCAGCAGTCCCCGTCCAAGCCGCACTTCGTCTCTCCGAGGCCTCAGGCCGAGCTGGACGACGCGGCCACCAAGGTCCAGAAGCTCTTCAAGGGCCACCGGACCCGGAGGAACCTCGCCGACTGCGCCATTGTCGTGGAGGAGCTCTGGTAAGTAAACTAAACACGCGCATCTGCATCTGCATCTGCATGCATGCTGATTACGTACATCGTGCCTGACGAAAACAATTTCAACGTTCATTCAGGTGGAAGGCCTACGATTCCGCATCACTCAACATCAAGTCCATCTCCTTCTTCGACGAGGCCAAGCAGGAGACGGCTGCTTCCCGGTGGTCAAGGGCTGGGAAGAGGATTGCCAAGGTCGGCAAGGGGCTGTCCAAAGACGAGAAGGCCCAGAAACTGGCACTGCAGCATTGGCTCGAAGCTGTAAGCTTCTCCCTCCATGCCTTCTCCTTTGGTTTCCAAAAAATCATACACTAAGTTTTTATACTTAAGTCAAAATCTTTGTGCTTCTTCAGATTGACCCGCGCCATCGCTACGGCCACAATTTGCACCTCTACTACGACATCTGGTCCGCGAGTTCCAGCACAGAGCCCTTCTTCTACTGGTAATTACCTTACTTGGTCGGTCGTGCTCATCTTTTTTTTTTGGAAAAGCATCAGAATGATGCATACGGCTCATCTGAAACATGTTCCTGGGGTGCAGGACTTGCTGATCCTGACAGCGCGTTCCTTGCTCGTTTTGTATTTTCAGGCTGGATATCGGAGCCGGGAAAGACGTTCATCACCAAAAGTGTCCGAGAAGCAAGCTGTATTCCCAACTGATTATGTACCTCGGACCAGTAAGTGACATCCTCTTTTCTGTCTCAAGATACGATACACAGACCTCAAAGTTGAATCTTGCTTGTTCAAATTTCCAAGAGATGAATTCATCTGATTTGAATGTTACTTGAATCGCAGAACGAGAGGGCAGGGTACGAGGTTATTGTGGAGCAAGGGAAGCTCATGTACAGGAGAAGCGGCCTTCTCGTAGAAACCACCGAGGATTCGAAATGGATATTTGTGCTGAGCACAACTAGATCACTATACATCGGGCAGGTACTTGGAAATGTTCCGTCCTTTTCTTCTCTCTCTCTCTAGTTAAGCAGTCGTGCATGATAAGTACATTCTGTATCAGTCCTGACTGTAACTTAATCTCTTGTGAGCAGAAGAAGAAGGGTAAATTTCAGCACTCAAGTTTCCTGGCCGGCGCGGCGACAACCGCTGCCGGTAGGTTGGTTGCCAAAGATGGCATTCTTAAGGCAATATGGCCTTACAGCGGCCACTACCTCCCTACAGAGGAGAACTTCAGGGAGTTCATCAGTTTCTTGGAGGAGAACAATGTCGATCTAGCTAACGTCAAGGTAAATTTACCACTCATACTAGTATATTTATAGAGATCGTCTTAATAACCACCAGGGATATCATATCTGATAAGCATTTGCGATTCATTTACAGAGGTGTTCCGTGGACGACGACGAGTACCCATCGTTCAAAAAGAGCTCAGACGAGCCTACTGAAATGGAAGGAGATGACGAGAAACCCACCGAGGAGGCGCAACATGATGAGACCCTCAACAGCTCGCAAATTGAACTGCCTGAGATGGACATCATCAAGGAAGTGGTTGCCGAGGACAATGCGGAAACCGAGACCAAGATGGCCAGTCTCCCATCCTTCAAATGGGCAACCGCTGCTGGCGCGCGGATCGGCTGTGTCCGTGACTACCCGGCTGATCTCCAGAGCATGGCTCTTGAGCATGTCAATCTGTCACCAAGAGTGGTGCCGTCTCCGAGTGCGAATCGGCTGCCCATCCCGTCACCTCGGCCGAGCCCCAGGATCAGGCTGTCTCCCCGGCTGCACTACATGGGCCTTCCCACCCCCACCGGCCGCCGTCTCCCGATCCCAAGCCCGGAAATCAGGAGGCAGCAGTTCATGGGTTTTCACACACCGCAAGTGTCTCTCACTCTCCCCAAGCACAAGGCCAAGTGATTTTTCATCTCGCGGCACCTACTACCAGGCTGCTGCTATTGAAGCTAGTATAGACGCAGTTTTAGATACTAGTTATTATAGCTAGCCTAGATCAGAGATACTACTCACAATTTTGTTTCTTATGGTTGCTTCTTTGGTTCTGTGTCACCATTCTTTAGTACTATGTTCATTCATCTTCTTATTTGACCTGAGGTGCGTCGGCTCTAGTGTAACCACAACTCTGCAAATAAGCCATGTAACTTTCCAGCTTTGTTTTGATAATAAAAGGGTTGTTTTGTTCATCATGTTTTATTGTTTTTATTGCACGCATTTGCAGCAGGAATGTAGGACACTCTCTAATGTTATTCGATTGGAAGAACAACAACAGCAACAAAAAACAGATTTGCTAAAATTAGCTATTGCACATCTAACTGTACCACCGTTGGATGAAAGCCCTCTAAGATTTGTACTTTCTTTTCCAATGCGAGATTGTGTTGTTGTTTTTGCGCGGCCTATGGGCTGGTTTGTTGCCTGCAATGCATACTAGGATAATTGCAGAGGCATGTATACGACTGCAGCTGAGGCGCCATGTCGGCTAGTTAAGTGTCTGCCACTTGACATGTAATTATATGACACATTTACCACACAACTGCAAGGGATACAATGCCATGGCAACTCGGGTGGCGTTGCATTTCATTTTTGTTTTTGGTTGTCATTTTTTCTTCCGCCCAATGAGAAACAATAATTCAAGACCCACCCCTCCCCCTAGGTAATGTTGTTTTTCTGCTTTTCATTAAAAAAAACACCACGGACCAGTTGCATGTTGGCTTGCAACTGCATTTGCTATAACATGTGCATATGGTGTACCTACCATGCAATTGCAGGGGCTACGACGCAACTGCAACTAGGATGGGATGTCGGTCAATTGCATCTCCGACACCCGATATGTAACTGCACATGACATACATACGACACAAGTGCAAGGGGTAAAACACGATTGCAATCAGTGGTGGTGCCAGGATCGGGTCATGCCGCGGGCAAGTCCCAGGCCAAACAATGACCACAATACCAAAATAGTGTAAATATGGCTACAATGAATAAAGGAACCCAACCTCACGACCCAGGCCATCTCTCGGGCAGCATGGGGCCTAGCTCCACCCGTTGAATGCAACTGATGTGGTGTTGCATTTTATTTTCATTTTTGTTTGTCATAGTTTCTCCCGCCGCGGGAGAAACAACAATCTAAGATGACCCCCCCCCCTCTCCCCAATCAATAAACAATTGCATTTACAAGTATGAGGATAACAGTGGTAGGAATGTCCTCATCGGGAGTACAACACGATAACTGACTTTGCATTTTATTTTTGTTTGTCTTAGTTTCTCCCGTTGAACGAGAAACAACAATTTAAGACGACCCCCCCATCGAGGGAATGTTGTTCCCTCTAGTTTTTTTTTCCTTTGACAAGCAAGGCACATGTTTGTGTGTGCACTACGAAAACAGGCTAGATCGACTGAAGTTTGACTAATGGTGTAATATTTTGTGCATATGAAGAAAAAGAAAAAGCCCAGGCAGTAGTGATACTTTGCAGACAATGGATAGGCCTAAAACAAGGCCCAGACCATTTGTGTGACAAATCGTCAAGCCAACAACAACCATCACGGCGGTGATGAAAAAGGTTCGAAAGACAGGGAACATGCCACAATTATTTCTCATCTAAATACGGCCTAGACAACCCAAAAAAAAAGTATATTCCGAAGAACGTAATGAAGTAAACCTAACTGCAAGTTCATAAATAAAAAATTACAAAGTTCAGAAAAAAAACTGCAAGTGTATAAATTTGGTACCCATAAAGATGAAAGTACATCAAGATCTTTTCGGAAGGAAAAGAAAAGAAGAGGAAAATTCAATGTCCTCAATGAAAAGAGGCACGTCAATTCAAGCGCACAACTTGGAAACGTCGCGGGAGGAGAAAAGAAGCGTCCTGCGAGTTTCTTTGGCATTCCTCGTTTGGCTTGGCGCTTTGCGTATGTTGAACGGAAGAGCACAGGTGGCAAGAGGACGACTGCTATTTTGAACTTTTGACTGTGGAGCATGATATGACATGTCTGAGAGTCAAATTCCAGCTGCGCGGTGCCCTCATTCCAAGTCTATTCGTGTACCTTTCAAAAAAAAAAGTCTATTCGTGTAGATTGGAATGGCCGAATTGCTCCCAGACCTTATCCATCCTTGAAGTAGGAAACACGAGCTTGGCTACTTCCAGTACCCAAAAGCCAAATGTCGATAGCGAGACATCCACAAACTTGTTCCTTTGGGGGCATATGAATGCTCCTTCTTCTAATTTTCTAAGGCAAATATCTATCTCCGAGTGTGTGTTTGACCATTGAATCGTTTTACAACGCGCATGTGAATCCGCAGCTAGATCACAGGAGCCGCTCCCGTTGGCAAAGACTTCTTCTCACTCCTTATGCTAAAAAAAATGCTCAAAAGACTTCTTCTCACTCCACCTACACCCTTTGGTTAGATAGATGTACAACTCGCTTGTTTGACAACTATCCTGGAATTATTTGTCCCCCATCCTCACATCACCATCTCAACGTGATAGACTGCCTGTAAAAACCCAAACAGAATGATCATTTGCCGACACAAAACATAATTAACAAGGGCCTTGCTTCGGTAGAC
>NC_041385.1:384015909-384018364 GCF_002162155.2 Triticum dicoccoides | reverse complement strand
TATAAGAGCATCATGGTCATACGGAAGAAACGTATGCCCATCTCCTATCATACCGTATAGACCGACGTCTGTATACGTTGACGAATGAAAAAAAAACAAAAAAAGACCGCCGCGCGTGTAGAGGAAAAAAATCAGCTGCACGATCTTCTCGTCCACCCGACGATCACGCACATCGATCACGTCCATTTTCCAACTGTGCGATCGCCGCCGACTGAACCCCATCTAACGCCGCATCTGAACGTCGCCGCGGATCCATCCCGCGTCGACCTACGCCGACGACATCTACACCGCGGCCCTCGTCTTCCACTTCGCCGCCGTCTTCCATCTAACCCTCGTCTTGCACGTCGCCGTCGGACGGCTTGTCGGCTGCGACTGACCGCGCTGTCGCCCGCACGCCGCGGATCCGGCCCTGCGTCGACCTACGTCGGCGACGTCTACACCGCAGCCCTCGTCTTCCACGTCACCGCCGTCTTCCATCTAACCCTCGTGTTGCACGTCGCCGCTGTCTACTCCGCAGCCGAAGGTTTGCCATCTAATCTCCTCGTCTAAACGTAACATGCTAGTTGATATTAGTCACACATAGTGATCTAGGGTTTATGGTTGAGTAAACATGCCGTCGCAGCGGCGCCTCCCCGGACAACCGCATGTAGTAGGCAGATAGAGATGCACTTGGGCATGATCCACAGTAGAAACTTAACACGTGATGAATTCACAATGTTATGCAGTTTGGTCAGTTAGGCGTGTTGCCATGGATGAACAAACCGCATTGACGGGGGATGATAATGGTACTAATAAGGCGACTCGGAATGATAACGATATTTTTAATGAGGATGATGACAGCAGCGACAACGATTCCGTGTCGTCATTTGATATCTTGCCTCCGGTGGATTTTGATCATAATGAAGATGGCGCAAATAGTGAAAACGTAAGTGCCGTATATTTTGATTTCATATTTGAACCTGCAATGTATGGTCTGACTAACTATTTCTCTATGTGTAAAAATTTGCAGGAAGATGTGGACGTTGACAATGTGGAAAATAGTTTACAGGAATCATTTGCGGATAACTTGAGCCAGGTTCGTAGACAGATGTTGTACATCAATGAATATTGTGAATTAAATGATAGTAATTAACATATACATTTTCATATGAATTTTGTAGGAGGAGTCAGATGGTATTAGCGCTGATCACGATGAGGGAGAGATCGACATTGAGGAGGCTCGAAGGCAGCAGCAAATGGTGGATACATATTGGAAGGTGATGGCTATGACCTTTCGGTCGCAAGGTGATGCATACATATTCTATAACAATCACGCCAGAGAGAACGGGTTTAGCATCAGAAAACAGAAGGTCAAACGAGGTGCTTCAGGAATGATACGGTACCGGAGATTTCTTTGCTCCAGGGCAGGTAGAAGGCAGAGCAAGTTTATAACCATGGAGGGCCGCAAGCGCAGGCTTAGACTGGAGACTCGTTGCGATTGCGGTGCACATATGGTGGTGAAGCTGGACAGAGAACGTGGTGTTTGGTTCGTCGCGTCATTCGTGGATGATCACAACAACGCGATGGCTAGGCCCGACGAGGTTTGTTTTCTGTGGTCTCACAGACGGATTGGAGAAGGCACGAGGGCAGAGATATTGGCATTGGAAGCTGCCGGGATAAGAAAGCATATAATAATGGACAACTTTATCAGCATATACGGTTCATACGATAAGTGCGGGCTTATCAGAAGGGATATTTACAATCTTTGTTGCAGAGAAAAGATGAAGCTCTGTGACGCCCGGATAATTAAGCTACAGTAACCATCTACTAATGATGCCACGGCACCTCGATTACTGTTGCTAATCTCACGGTAGTTCAAAACTGATTCGAATTCAAATTCAAAATCAAGCAAACAATAAAAGTTTTCAAATATTAAAACTAAAATGTTCAAGGTGAGCCAAATAATGCATAGATAAGTATGGTGGAGAAACCACACTTTTAGGAAAGGTTTAATACTCTAAAAATATTTTAAACAGTAGCAAAACAATTAGTTGAATGCCTTTTACAAAAAAATATATTAAACTATTTTATTTAGTTGCCCAAACTTATGTGGCAGTACCCTATTTACTAATACTAAATTAGGGACTACTTTTATAGTTTACAAAACTAAAGTAAAAGAGGAACTAAAGTAAAACAGAAAACAGAAAAGGAAAATTAAGCAAAAGTAAAATAAACACAAAAGAAAGAGAACCCGCCCCTCCCTCGCTGGGCCTCGGCCCAGCTAGCCATCGGACCAACCAGGCCGGCCCAACCGCCCCCTATAACCCCCCTGAGCCACCCCAAAACCCTAACCGCACCAACTCCCCCCGAACCCCCCACTGCTCTCGCTCGATCCCTCACCTTCCCCCACGCGCCGCCGCACATCGAGACCAGAGGCGAGGCGCCTCATGCCCGACCCCCCTCGCAGCCTCTCCTT
>NC_041385.1:384007864-384015534 GCF_002162155.2 Triticum dicoccoides | reverse complement strand
GGCAGCAAGCAGGAGTCGCCGTCCTCGCCGTATCAGACCTCTCCCGCACCACGACTGCCGCGCCGTCGACCAGCCTCACGCCGGCGCCCCGCCGCTACATCGACGCTGACTTCGAAGCCCCGACACCGCTGAACCACATCGTCGCCCAAAGCCGCCTCGTCGGACCGCTTCCTCACCGGATCTCCTCCCCATCGCCCGGTCGTCCCCGTCTACCTCCTCGACCCCCGCTGCCCGAACCCCTGCAACACCCTTGTGAGCCGCCGCCTCCCCTCCTCACTCCCTCTCTCCTGTTGTTGAGCCCCCCGCTCACCGTGCACATGCCCCGCTCGCGGCCGCGCTCACCGCGTCCACGGCTGCGCTTTGTCCGTGTCCAACACACCCTGGCCTCCTTCCCGCATGACCCGACGATGCTCGCGCGTGACGCCGCTGGGCAGCGGAGCTTGTCCCGCGTGCGTGCTCCACCGCGCTGCCCGCCTAGCCCCGCCACGCCGCTGCTTTGGCCACGGCAACGGCCGCCGTGCGCCCAATCGGGCCACGCCCGTAAGCGCCACCCCGCGCCCGCTTTGGCCCAGTGCCAATGACACGTGGGGCCCAGCCCCTGGAACGTTAATAATAATAATAATAAGAATTTAAAAAAAAATAAATAAATACAAATGATAATTAATTAATTAACTAAATTAATTAAACTTAATCAATTGTGTTTAGTTAACCTAATCAATTAATTAAATTAATTAAACATGTTTAGTTAGCCTTAGTCTATGACAGGTGGGTCCCACTGGACCCACAGGCTAGGTTTGACTCTGGTCAGCTGGGTTTGACCTGCTGACGTCATGGTGATGTCATGCTGACATCACCTTTCACTATTCTGGATAATGTTGATCAGAACGACGTGACGAATCGGGATACGTAGCCCGTTCGTCCGCCACACATCCCTAACCTATCGAACTCGCAACTTTCCCCCTCCGATTCCTCTGACCGAAAATGCGAAACACCAGGAATACTTTCCCGGATGTTTCCCCCTTTCGCCGGTATCACCTACTATCACGCTTGGGCACACCGAACACCGCATATTGTCTTGTTACGCTTTGTGATGCTTTGATTGCTCTGCTATTTATTGTGTTCCCTCTCCGTTACTTTTTTTCGATAGACCCCGAGACTGCGACCCCCAGTTCGACTACGGCGTTGACGACTCGTCCTTCTTGCCAGAGCAACCAGGCAAGCCCCCCCCCCCTTGATCACCAAATATCTCCTATTCTCCTCTATGATGCTTGCATTAGAGTAGTGTAGCATGTTACTGCTTTCCGTTAATCCTATTCTGATGCATAGCCTGACATTGTTGCTACATCTGTTGATACCCTACCTGCAATCCTAAATACTTTGTATAGGATGCTAGTTTATCATCATTGGCCCTACATTCTTGTCAGTCTGCCTTGCTATACTATTGGGCCATGATCACTCGGGAGGTGATCACGGGTATATACTGTACATACATACATACTATATAGATGGTGACTAAAGTCGGGTCAGCTCGATGAGTACCCGCAAGTGATTCTGATGAGGGGGCTGAAAGGACAGGCGGCTCCATCCCGGTAGAGGTGGGCCTGGGTTCGCGACGGCCCCCGACTGTTACTTTGTGGCGGAGCGACAGGGCAGGTTGAGACCACCTAGGAGACAGGTGGGCCTGGCCCTGTTCGGCGTTCGCGAATACTTAACACGCTTAACGAGATCTTGGTATTTGATTTGAGTCTAGCTACTGGCCTATACGCACTAACCAACTACGCGGGAACAGTTATGGGAACTCGACGTCGTGGTATCAGCCGAAGCCTTCTTGACGTCAGCGACGGAGCGGCGCGCGCCGGATTGGACCGCGTAACGTGACTTCCTTTGTAATGGAGGTTGCTAGGTCTGCTTCCGGCCGCCCTCGCAACGTGCAGGTGTGCAATGGGCGATGGGCCCAGACCCCTGCGCGCATAGGATTTAGACCGGCGGGCTGACCTCTCTGTTGTGCCTAGGTGGGGCTGCGACGTGTTGATCTTCCGAAGCCGGGCATGACCCAGGAAAGTGTGTCCAGCCAAATGGGATCGAGCGTGTTGGGTTATGTGGTGCACCCCTGCAGGGAAGTTAATCTATTCGAATAGCCGTGATCTTCGGTAACAGGACGACTTGGAGTTGTACCTTGACCTTATGACAACTAGAACCGGATACTTAATAAAACACACCCTTCCAAGTGCCAGATACAACCCGGTGATCGCTCTCTAACAGGGCGACGAGGAGAGGATCACTGGGTAGAATTATGCTATGCGATGCTACTTGGAGGACTTCACTCTACTCTCTTCTACATGCTGCAAGACGGAGGCTGCCAGAAGCGTAGTCTTCGATAGGACTAGCTATCCCCCTCTTATTCTGGCATTCTGCAGTTCAGTCCATCGATATTGCCTCCTTACACATATACCCATGCATATGTAGTGTAGCTCCTTGCTTGCGAGTACTTTGGATGAGTACTCACGGTTGCTTTCTCCCCCCTTTCCCCCTTTCCTTTCTTTCTGGTTGTCGCAAGCAGATGTTGGAGTCCAGGAGCTAGACGCCACCATCGACGATGACTCCTACTACGCCAGAGGAGCCTACTACTACGTGCAGCCCGCTGACGACGACCAGGAGTAGTTTAGGAGGATCCTAGGCAGGAGGCATGCGCCTCTTTCGATCTGTATCCCAATTTGTGCTAGCCTTCTTAAGGCAAACTTGTTTAACTTATGTATGTACTCAGATATTGTTGCTTCTGCTGACTCGTCTATGATCGAGCACTTGTATTCGAGCCCTCGAGGCCCCTGGCTTGTATTATGATGCTTGTATGACGTATTTATGTTTTAGAGTTGTGTTGTGATATCTTCCCGTGAGTCCCTGATCTTGATCGTACACATTTGCGTGCATGATTAATGTACGATTGAATCGGGGGCGTCACAAGTTGGTATCAGAGCCGACTGCCTGTAGGAATCCCCCTTTCCAACTCCTGGGCCGAAGTCGAGTCTAGTCATTGAAAAACTTTTACTAACATGGTTGTGCGGCTTACAGGCCCATGTTGCCATTGGGTGGTATTAGGATCTTTTACTCCTCGTCTATACTCTGGGACTCTGATCTCTCTTCTATTCGGGTTAAATGAATTTTGCTAACTCTAACATTAGGATCTCGTGATCACTTCCACCCGGAGAGCCCCGTGTTACCAATGACCGCCTGCTGCACGAGAAGATTTCGAAGATACTCTATGATGTTCTCTCGAGACTTGTGCCATTGCTTTTGCAATTCCCATCCATCGATAAACCTCTATGGGTAACTTCTCATTCATACCTTCATCCCCAGTTGCTCTTATTATTACAAGATACGCTGTAATACCTTGTTCCAAGAATCCCTTGTGCCACTGCCTTGCGGTTCCTTGCCGCAAAAATATCCCTACGATTTTTATTACACTTATCGAGGAACCGTCCATTACTAGTTATTCATAGGATTCACTAGATGCATTGGAATACTACCCAATCTTCCGGTACTCCTTTGCCAACTATTGCTCTGCAAATACTTGTCTTCTTGCAGTCTGGACAATTCCATCTGTCTAGCAATAACCATTAAAATCCTTGTGATTGATATTTTGATCCTCTTGATTCAACATGAGTGCGAATGCACGCAATCATCGGTTGATTCTTTTAAAATTATCTTTTCCGGCTGAGATGTCATTTTGAACATGATCTGTTTATCGACCAATCAAATTGTCGTCGATTGTACCCCTAAGTCTGTTCAGCTTACCCATCCTTAATCAGAGCGTTTGCTTCTGATCCCTTGAATCACAAATCATGATTCTTTACATTGAGCTTTGAATTAGTCAGTTGCTTCTATAATCCAATGCCTTCGCATTGTTTCTTCCTCTGCTTGTGTACCGATACTCACATCAGCTCCGCTATGGACCGGCAGATCCTTTGTTGTAATATCATCCAACAGTGTCCTTCATATACAAAAACCTCGGGAAGATCTTTCCCTGATACATAATGCATTCGGTAAATTGTATCCTCTCCTTTTTTCACCCATGCTCTACTATCGAGCTTGTGTTAATTACTATTGAAGTTTGTGGTATATGTTCCTAAGATGCCCTGATGGGTTGAACATACGCGTTCCCTAATCCGTGTGAACCCGAAAGATTTCATGGGTCATACTTATCTGGTATTGCACCAGGTAAAACTTTCAAGAACTAATGTCATTTTTGAAATACGAGAGGTGAATGGAAGGTTATGCATTGACGAAGTGGGAGTCGACCTTGAACCTTTGTGTTCATGCCCATGGACACGATGTAGATCTTATCATTAAAGCTTCTCTTAAATTAATTATTCCCTCGGTATAAGTTCATCTTATATCTGGGATATGGCCTTTTGCAATCGTGGTTCCGACCTTGTTCCCTTTAAATACCATTTCTCGGGCAAATTTAAGCACTTGTCTTCTGCAGAGCAATATCCTAGTCAACCTCTACTTTGATCTGTCGTCGAGTATTACCCCATGGTATCTTGATATTATCTTCGAACAACATAACTTCTTATGAGTTCTTCATCAAGTACTACATTATCACTGGTTACAATTTTTTCATGGGCTCTGAGTTATTAAACACTCAAAGACACCGATAAGTGAATCAATTCCGCACTCTGATTCAATAACTCTAAGTAATCGTTGTTGCTTATGAGTTTATTAATCCTTCAAGTCATTCATAGCCTGATCGGCTATATCATTATCGTGTAACTTTTAACTGTGCTACCTGGTCCTTCCCGGAGCACAATTTTTCATGGTGAGCTAAGCTTACGACGATATTCCTCATCATATCATTACGCCTTGAACAGTAAGCTTGATTTCGTGTTTGTGCCATACTCGTGGTTCCAATAACCTTTCGCTTCACCATTCCTTTGGCTTGATGTCATCGTCGATCGATTACATCTTCATGAAACTTCTCGACAAGTGTGTCGTGATCATCATGAACATTCTGAGCTCTTCCAGGGTATCACTTGAATTCATGATGAGAAATACCATCCTTGCCCTTGATGATTTGTGTTGTCATCGACCACTTTATTGCCTTCCCACCAACACAAGCTTGTTCGTGTTTGGTGTTATACCTTGAGTTCCTTGCTATCCAGCAGTTGCTCTTCTTTACCTTGGAGCATTACCATCTCTTATGTCATCAATGTTGTGAGAATTACACCACCTCTTAAGAATTCGTGATACAGTGATGCTTCTCGCTATGACCATTCTTTTCTTGGTCCCCGTGTTGAGTGAACTCTGTTGTGCAAATTTAATATCTCTAGCAACCCTATTGCTTCAGAGTTATTGGACAATAATTCCAATTTGGTGTGTTGTTTGCTCAATCGTCATTCCGATGTTGGGCGTGCAACCCAGCCCATATTTCGGGTGCACCTTTCAACCCATGTTTAATTGTGTATGTTTTCCTCCAGCATATATCATTAAGTCATTTGATTTGGCTCATGTTATCTCCTTGTTCACATAACTGTGGAAATCCACCTTTTTGGAAATCTTAAGGATTGTCGCTGACTCCATCAGCTACCCCCTCATCCTCTCCTTGGTTCAAATGGTGAACTCTTGTGTTGGAACTCGCTCCCATAGTTCATTTCCCGAGAATCTTGCAATGTCATTTCTCCAATTCATGTCGCACCTTTTCTTCTCAGACATCCTGAGTCTGAGGTATCATGACACCAATCGGATCTGATTCTCGGTCAGATATGATGGTTGGGACAACTTTCCCGGAGATATGATGTTGGTCCTTTGATGACCCAGTAATACGATGTCATACCTAGCACCCCCCTGGTTGGAGGACCTATCATCATAATTTCTTTTGCAAGGATATACATTCTTCCTGGAGGAAATTGTAAGACTTATTTTATAAGTTGCTCCTGATGGATCATTTGTGTATCCAAAGTCTGGCTCTTGATTGAAACACCATATCATTGCTACCTCGAAGCATGACTATGATACCCCGCCCTTCAACAAGAACATTGGAGGCGCGATGCTAAATGTTTCTTTCTTAATTATCCTAACACCGTTGTATGGGGTAACGCCATGATAATTCTCTCCCGTTACCTAAATGGTTTTCTATGTTATATCCTGTCATGGATATCATGCTCTGCTTGTCCTTCGAAAGGATATACCCCAGAAATATGTGTTTAAACACATTTTCCTTTCCATTGTTTTGTTTAAACCTTTATTGCAATCTGACTTAACTTAGCAGTGATAATTCCCTGTTTAGGTAAGCACCTTGTTGTACCACACGGTCAGTAAGACCCTGTTACTATTGTTGATGACATTTCGGTAACCACCGATGGACGAGAACTTTGACTATTGGTCCGCCTCGTTCAATGAGCGGGAAAATGGTTCTCTTCGTCCCTCGCCCTTGGTACCGACGTTGTTGCCGACATAACTGATAGTCTATTCTCCGACATGCCTTGCTATCATGATCATGCAAGATGTCACCGTTCCTTATACTTTTAACCCACATGATGGGCCCATAACCCACAGTTCCACAGGATCAAAACCTGACTCTCTTATACACCCCCTGTTGCCAAAGTTATCCCTTATGCTTGGCTTCGTATGTAATTCACGAGCTAATTTCCCTGCCATATTTCATTCCGGTATCGGATGCAACATTTTTCTTCATTGCTCTGAATCCCTTTCACACTCCACTTCAGGCAACAAACAATTGCCTGACCGCTCGAAACTTCCCATGATACCTCTTTACATTGCTCTCGATATTTTCTTAAGTTTCAATTCGAGAGCTACTTTCCGCCACCTTCCCAGATGTTATCGACCAGATAATCAACCTTGTAGAGGTCTATTCTCCCGGAATACCCACCCCTTTATTATTTCGTAAGTACGATGGAATTCCCGAAGAAAGAATGTTGACTTCATCACGATGACTTGAAGCAGAGAAATGAAGACATCAACGAAAGGGATCAACCTCTTTGAAAGGGCAGCCAAGACCGAGAAGACTCGTTAAATTTTCGCTACCAGCACTTTTCCCACCTTACTCCACCGCTTAAATCTCGAGACGAGATTTCTTGTAGTGGAGGAGAATTGTGACGCCCGGATAATTAAGCTACAGTAACCATCTACTAATGATGCCACGGCACCTCGAGTACTGTTGCTAATCTCACGGTAGTTCGAAACTGATTCGAATTCAAATTCAAAATCAAGCAAACAATAAAAATTTTCAAATATTAAAACTAAAATGTTCAAGGTGAGCCAAATAATGCATAGGTAAGTATAGTGGAGAAACCACACTTTTAGAAAAGGTTTAATACTCTAAAAATATTTTAAACAGTAGCAAAACAATTAGTTGAATGCCTTTTACAAAAAAATATATTAAACTATTTTATTTAGTTGCCCAAACTTATGTGGCAGTACCCTATTTACTAACACTAAATTAGGGACTACTTTTATAGTTTACAAAACTAAAGTAAAAGAGGAACTAAAGTAAAACAGAAAACAGAAAAGGAAAATTAAACAAAAGTAAAATAAACACAAAAGAAAGAGAACCCCCCCCCCCACCCTCCCTCGCTGGGCCTCGGTCCAGATAGCCATCGGGCCAACCAGGCCGGCCCAACCGCCCCCTATAACCCCCCCTGAGCCACCCCAAA
>NC_041385.1:383998135-384007459 GCF_002162155.2 Triticum dicoccoides | reverse complement strand
CTCGCTCGATCCCTCACCTTCCCCCACACGCCGGCGCACATCGAGACTAGAGGCGAGGCGCCTCATGCCCGACCCCCTTTGCAGCCTCTCCTTCCTCTGTTCGCTCCTGCTTCACCCCCCTGGACCTCCACCGCGGCAGCAAGCAGGAGTCGTCGTCCTTGCCGTATCAGACCTCTCCCACACCACGACTGCCGCGCCGTCGACCAGCCTCACGTCGGCGCCCCGCCGCTACATCGACGCCGACTTCGAAGCCCCGACACCGCTGAACCACACCGTCGCCCAAAGCCGCCTCGTCGGACCGCTTCCTCACCGGATCTCCTCCCCATCGCCCGGTCGTCCCCGTCTACCTCCTCGACCCCCGCTGCCCGAACCCCTGCAGCACCCCTGTGAGCCGCCGCCTCCCCTCCTCACTCCCTCTCTCCTGTTGTTGAGCGCCCCGCTCACCGTGCACATGCCCCGCTCGCGGCCGCGCTCACCGCGTCCACGGCTGCGCTTCGTCCGTGTCCAGCACACCCTGGCCTCCTCCCCGCACGGCCCGACGATGCTCGCACGTGATGCCGCTGGGCCGCGGAGCTCGTCCCGCGTGCGTGCTCCACCGTGCTGCCCGCCTAGCCCCGCCACGCCGCTGCTTTGGCCACGGCCACGGCCGCCGTGCGCCCCTGGACGTGCGCCCAATCGGGCCACGCCCGTAAGCGCCACCCCGCGCCCGCTTTGGCCCAGTGCCAATGACACGTGGGGCCCAACCCCTGGAACGTTAATAATAATAAAAAAAGAATTTTAAAAATAAATAAATAAATACAAATAACAATTAATTAATTAACTAAATTAATTAAACTTAATCAATTGTGTTTAGTTAACCTAATCAATTAATTAAATTAATTAAACCTGTTTAGTTAGCCTTAGTCTATGACAGGTGGGTCCCACTGGACCCACAGGCTAGGTTTGACTCTGGTCACCTGGGTTTGACCTGCTGACGTCATGGTGATGTCATGCTGACATCATCTTTCACTATTCTGGATAATGTTGATTTAAAATAATTAAATAAATTCTAAAAATGATTAAATCTTTTTAAAATTAATATAAAATAAACCATAGCTCGGATGAAAATACTTTATACATGAAAGTTGCTCAGAACGACGTGACGAATCGGGATACATAGCCCGTTCGTCCGCCACACATCCCTAACCTATCGAACTCGCAACTTTCCCCCTCCGATTCCTCTGACCGAAAACGCGAAACACCAGGAATACTTTCCCGGATGTTTCCCCCTTTCACCAGTATCACCTACTACCGCGCTAGGGCACACCGAACACCGCGTATTGTCTTGTTACGCTTTGTGATGCTTTGATTGCTCTGTTATTTATTGTGTTCCCTCTCCGTTACTTTTTTCCGATAGACCCCGAGACTGCCGGTGACCCCCAGTTCGACTACGGTGTTGACGACTCGTCCTTCTTGCCAGAGCAACCAGGCAAGCCCCCCCCCCCCTTGATCACCAGATATCGCCTATTCTCCTCTATACTGCTTGCATTAGAGTAGTGTAGCATGTTACTGCTTTCCATTAAGCCTATTCTGATGCATAGCCTAACATTGTTGCTACATATGTTGATACCCTACCTGCAATCCTAAATACTTTGTATAGGATGCTAGTTTATCATCATTGGCCCTACATTCTTGTCAGTCTGCCTTGCTATACTATTGGGTTGTGATCACTCGGGAGGTGATCACGGGTATATACTGTACATACATACATACTATACAGATGGTGACTAAAGTCGGGTCAGCTTGATGAGTACCCGCAAGTGATTCTGATGAGGGGGCTAAAAGGACAGGCGGCTCCATCCCGGTAGAGGTGGGCCTGGGTTCCCGACGGACCCGACTTTTACTTTGTGGCGGAGCGACAGGGCAGGTTGAGACCACCTAGGAGACATGTGGGCCTGGCCCTGTTCGGCGTTCGCGGATACTTAACACGCTTAACGAGATCTTGGTATTTGATCTGAGTCTGGCTACTGGCCTATACGCACTAACCAACTACGCGGGAACAGTTATGGGCACTCGACGTCGTGGTATCAGCCGAAGCCTTCTTGACGTCAGCGACGGAGCGGCGCATGCCGGATTGGACTGCGTAACGTGACTTCCTTTGTAATGGAGGTTGCTAGGTCTGCTTCCGGCCGCCCTCGCAACGTGCAGGTGTGCAATGGGCGATGGGCCCAGACCCCTGCGCGCATAGGATTTAGACCGGCGGGCTGACCTCTCTGTTGTGCCTAGGTGGGGCTACGACGTGTTGATCTTCCGAGGCCGGGCATGACCCAGGAAAGTGTGTCCGGCCAAATGGGATCGAGCGTGTTGGGTTATGTGGTGCACCCCTGTAGGGAAGTTAATCTATTCGAATAGTCGTGATCTTCGGTAACAGGACGACTTGGAGTTGTGCCTTGACCTTATGACAACTAGAACCGGATACTTAATAAAACACACCCTTCCAAGTGCCAGATACAACCCGGTGATCGCTCTCTAACAGGGCGACGAGGAGAGGATCGCCGGGTAGGATTATGCTATGCGATGCTACTTGGAGGACTTCACTCTACTCTCTTCTACATGCTGCAAGACGGAGGCTGCCAGAAGCGTAGTCTTTGACAGGACTAGCTATCCCCCTCTTATTCTGGCATTCTGCAGTTCAGTCCACTGATATTGCCTCCTTACACATATACCCATGCATATGTAGTGTAGCTCCTTGCTTGCGAGTACTTTGGATGAGTACTCACGGTTGCTTTCTCCCCCCTTTTCCCCCTTTCCTTTCTTTCTGGTTGTTGCAACCAGATGCTGGAGTCCAGGAGCCAGACGCCACCATCGACGACGACTCCTACTACGCCGGAGGAGCCTACTACTACGTGCAGCCCGCTGACGACGACCAGGAGTAGTTTAGGAGGATCCTAGGCAGGAGGCCTGCGCCTCTTTCGATCTGTATCCCAATTTGTGCTAGCCTTCTTAAGGCAAACTTGTTTAACTTATTTCTGTACTCAGATGTTGTTGCTTCCGCTGACTCGTCTATGATCGAGCATTTGTATTCGAGCCCTCGAGGCCCCTGGCTTGTATTATGATGCTTGTATGACTTATTTATGTTTTAGAGTTGTGTTGTGATATCTTCCCGTGAGTCCCTGATCTTGATCGTACACATTTGCGTGCATGATTAGTGTATAATTGAATCGGGGGCGTCACAAGCTCATTGCAAAAGGTGACGCAGAGACGGCAGTTGGCATTATGAGGAGCAGGAAGGAGAAGGACCCTGAGTTTTTTTTAGTATGTGCGTGACAAGGAAGGGCGACTGAAGAGTATATTTTGGTGTGATGCACAGTCGCGGAGGGACTATCAGGACTACGGAGATGTGGTTGTGTTTGATAGCACGTATAAGATGAACAGGTATGGTATGCCGTTTGTCCCCTTTGTCGGAGTTAACAACCACCATTGCACCATAGTGTTTGGATGTGCCATAATTGCTGACGAGACGGAAGCGACATATGTGTGGCTGCTGCAAACATTTATGAAGGCAAACTGTCAGGTAAAGCCAAAGTTAATAATCACAGATGGTGACGCTGCAATGATCCGGGCTATTCGGACTGTGCTTTCAGATGTTTTCCATCGTCTTTGCTCCTGGCATATCGAGAAAAATATGCAGAGGCACCTGCATTACAAGTCACTGGATGAGTTCAGATCGCTCCTATATTATGCCACCTCGCAAGCGAACTTTGAGCAGAGATGGACCGCTTTCTATAATAAGTGGAAGACGGATAGAACTAAAGAGTGTCTTGACAGGATGTACAGGAAGAAGAGACTTTGGGCAGCTTCATATCTTTTTGATGGTTTTTTCCTTGGTATGCGAAGTAACCAGAGAAGCGAAAGCCTCAACTCCTGCCTTCACCTACACCTGGACTACGGTATGACAATAGTTGATTTGGTTGTGCATTATGAGAACTTTATAGTTCGCCTGCGTGATAATGAGGCGTACGATGACTGTGAGGCACACCAAAAAGAACCACCGTCGGTTACTGAATATAAGGCACTTGAGGAGCATGCCGCCAAAGTATTCACACCTGCTAATTTTTACATCCTGCAAGATGATTTGCACAAGATGGGTCAGTTGGAGATATTTGAGACGCTCGTGGGAATTGAGCGTCAGACATATATGGTGACATGGAAGGATAACCACAAGTTCATGTACAATGTTGTTTATGAACCAGGTAACTCAGAAGAAACTATAACATGCAGTTGTCTTAGGATGGTTCGAAAAGGCCTGCCATGCAAACAAATTCTTTTTGTTCTCCATCATCTAAGCATAACTGAAATACCAAAGTGTTGTGTCCTTCATCGGTTGTCAAAAAATGCGAGAGATGGATTGCCTGTGCAGCGGAAGAGTGATATGTTTGGGTGGGGTTGGTCAGGGCCATTAGAGAGAGACCGGTATAGTCAAATAAGCATAAAAACCGCAGAGGCAGCTCATGTTGCAGCAAATGATCCCTTCTTGTTTGACGAGTTGATGAAGTGTCTGGACAACATAATAGCGCAGAAAAAGATACCAGAGGAGGAACTTATACGAAGTAGAAGGTATGCTAAGCTTAAGAAGGAGGCAAGTCAGCCGCAACAAGTTGAGCCTGGTATTGGTGATCCTGAGAAAGTTTCGACAAAGGGTGCACCTAAGAAGGGGCGGTCAAAGGGGGGCCCCGATGTTACAAAGAATGGTAGGCCAAAAGATTTTACAGAGAAAAAAAGTGGTCCTTTGTGCAGTCTGTGTAGTCAACCAGGTCATAACAAGGCTACATGTAAAAAAAACGAGAAGTAAGATGCTACTTTCTTATTTTTTGTTATGTTGGTACTTCGGTTTTACAAACAATATTTTCTCATCCATATTTTTATGTTATGTTCGGGAATTGGGCATAGAGAAGCATCTTGCTATGTTGGAAGAATAAAAATGGTTGCATGAGTCTAGTCCGAATAAACTATATTGTTTCTTGTTCGTACTTGTGTGGCAGCAAACTTTGTGTCTCGATTTGTTTATGTGTGATGAAAATATTTATGTGAACATATGTGATATGACACATCATATTTGTTTAAAGAATTGTCATCTTATTTGTACTGCTATGTGAAAGAATTCACAGTTTTAATATACTGCGTTTTTGTTACTGTACCTGTTGCAAAAACCATGGCCGACCGTCGTTGTGCAGAAAATCATGGTCGACCGTCGTTGTGCAAAAAAATGCCCGACCGGCAGCTGCTAGACCGCAAGTTGGGATATATTACCAACCCAAATCAAGCCGACGAGGCGACTCGGGAGGTCCATATAAAGCCCAACAAGGGCCCAGCAGCCGGGTCCAACGGGGCATCGATATCAAGCAGTACTAGCACAGGAGTTCGACCTGTGTAGCAGGCCGGCTTATTTAAGCTGGTCCTCACCCCCGTCAGCTTCCGAGGTGGGACTAAACTCCTTCGTCGGGCGGGCGAGGCAACGGTGACTGGGCCGAGGAGGGGCGAGGCTGGGCCTGTCGTATTGGGCCGACATGGGCCGGCCCGCGACATTGCAGAAATGGAGGCTCGTCAGCGTTGCCTCGACCGCATTGCCTTATGTAGTCCCACCTCGCCAACAGAATGGCGCACCGACCGGCTTAAATAGCCGCGTCGGCTGTATCTCTCGAACTCCTCTCTTACAAGCTCCTTCTCAGTCCCGTTGGGCCTCCTTGTGGGCCCTTGTGGGGTCCGCATCGACCGCCCGAGTCGCCTCTCGGCTATATTTGGGTTGGTTTCGCAGTCCCTGGGTCCGCAAGGCAAGGTCGGGCTGTTTTTTTTCTAGTCAAAAATTTTGTAACAAAGGAGGAGGCGCGGCGACTGTCATTATAACAAAGGAGGAGGCGCGGCGGCTGTCATTATCATCAAATAATAATATTGCACCCATATTGCACATACTGGCAGCCGTCCGCCACCATTTGTATGAAACTCGACGAGCCAGCAGACGGCGGCATCATCATATAATAAGCATATAGCACATAGCAGCTGAACATACATAGTTGGAAAATAAATATTGTAGCTAGCACCGAGGACGACACTTTTATTTAGTTGCGGACGTGCAGAATCATGGCCATTACAATAAAAAATGTCATAATATCGAAATTGTTCCTAGTGCCGTCAACGGCACGTTTATTTAGTTGCAATCAAAAACCCATCAATGCACTAATTTCTTTTCCATGATCTTCAAAATCTTCTCTTTCACAGTTTCCATCGTGTTGCACTCTAAAAAAAGTATTTCAGCTAGAATGCGTCCCCTTGAAGCATTGACCTCATCTTGATCAAAGTCAAACATCCATTCATCTTCGTTCCAGTTTTAAATGCATTTCACCACAAACAGACCACAAGAAACTCTGCAAAAAAACGCGAGTCAGGCATTGGTGTGTAAGAGAAGTACTCAGAACTTAAACAGTTGCACATACCCATCCTTTTGTAACGGCATATCGTACTCATTTATTGGCCAGGAAGATACGTCTGGATGTTCCATTTGTACAAGGGAGTTCACCTCCAACGTATCTTTAGCTATTTCTGCCCTCTGAAATAAAAAAGTGAAGTTCATATGAAGTACATAACTAATTACTACTATCTATCATGTTCCTAGTGAATAAAGAAGCTTACCAGCTGCCTTATTTTTTTAAGAACTCCCTTGCTGCATTTACCAGTAGAATTTAAAACTTGAAACTCTTTTTTCTTGTTGTGCATGAGAATTGTTATCCAGTGATTTTCTTCCACATGAAAAGGAAAGTACGCCTACAACAAAGTTTATTCAAGTTCTTGGACACACAAATAGTTATGTACTATGAAGGATCATACAAAAGTGAAGTACCTTATCTGTAATGAAATACTCATCATTAACTCTAGACACCATTCTATATTGGTTTGTGAAATGCTCCAGCAAATGGTGCTTAGAGTTCTTAACCTTTCCTTCAGCACGAAGAATAAGCCAGTGTGACACCCAAGATGATAAAATGTGACGGTCAGCACGATGATTATGGGTCTGCATGTGGTTGCAATAACTATTGATGACCTGAAAATAACATAACAACAATAGTCCTCTTAGAAACAAATTAAATATGACATGTACAACTTCATATAAATGTTGTAATACTTACACCGCCATGCAACCATTTTTTCGCAATGATGGCTTGAAGCATATTAGGTGTACATGTTTCCCCAGCTATTCCAGTCATGTGCACGACAATTTTCCTACTAAGCTTCTCTGAGTCTGATAGTGTCTGGATATAAACCTTCGCGGCCTCTATGTGATCCTCAGTAATGTAATCGATATTAATCAAAACGTCTCTTATACCAAACAAACCTAAAATATAATCAAACAATGAGTAAATAAATTGTGCATGGAAGGACTGAAATATCTTCAAAACAAAGTACATAACACTTACTTTTCTTTGGACATTTACGTCCACCGATCTGCTGAAAGGGTGAAAGAACGTACTTTGACTTTTTTCTCTTGTGTTTCCCATCATTCTCCTTAGTGCCACTTTCTTTCACATTTTTTATACGTGTGTTCAGACTATCCATACTAATCTCCTCAGATTTATCGGCGCTAGACCCGTCTGACACTGCATTTATATTCTTGGGGGTTGATGTAACTGCTAGAAAGTCATTCGTGTCTACCATTGCAAAAGATGGGTCGGTTGATTTACCATTCTCGTCAATAACGAAGGGGTCCCCTTCATCTCCTGTACCGGGTGTGTTGAGATGCATACCTTTCTCACATGCGGACTTCTTCCCGTTCCCATTGGTGAAGGATGCCTCCACCCCGTTGTCTCTATCGTCCTTTGCAGGAGTTGATTTTACATCTGGAAAATATTTTGACAGACCATACCTCCTCATCCAGTTCTCACTGTGCTCCACAAACTCAACATCAGTAAACCCTCTGTTTGTCTTCAAGACAAGACCTTTGTTCTCCAGCTCCTCCAGTACTATCTGCAATAACACATGGGAAGCATTAAGTACATGCAAAGAATATGAATAATCTCATGTAATTTGAAGAACACATCACTAATTACCTCAGCACATTTTTTAGGGACAAGGCAAATTTCTTTCTGCATATCTTTGATGCTTTTCATAATTTGATCTAAGGTCGTGTCCTTGCTCAATGAAGCCTCGTCTCTATTTTCTTTCCTGTTCCGCGAACGACCTGTTCTATCAACTAGCTCAGATTCTTCCTCCACAAATTTCCCCTCTTGAGCAATTATCATCTATCTGTGCTTCTCACTTATTATGTCATCGACCTGTGCCATGTTAAATCATGTTAAATTACTCACCATGAAAAACGTTCCATAACTCCATGCATGCAAACCATAAATACTTACCCTCCCATTCCCGCGGCCGTATGATGTGTCGTACGCATCACGCTTCATAGCCTCGACTTCTGGCCAGTTAAGCATCAGCGGATACTCATGCGCTAGTGCATCAAATGTCTCGTCATCAAGTGGCTGCACTTTCTCCCAAAACAAGTACTGCATGAACATGAAATATATTACCAATCTTAATAGTTCAGCCTATAGTTCGAAATGAAATATATAACATACAATTTACCTGTATGAGGGCAAGGTTTCCCACCGACCATGTAAATTTCGTAAGATCCGATACAGTCTTCGTGATGCCATCGACGCAAATGCGTAAAGTAAACGCGTTCCAGTTAAATGATTTAATGCTCTCCACATCCTCCACTAGCTTGTAAAAAGCATTAGGAACTTCTACCGTGGAGTGTGGTGCAAGAACTGTGCCTAGAAGAACCAACACAATTCGACGCAGGAAGTCGTCATCATACAATCCACTGGTAGTGATGTCCTGTATAAGCTGGTCTATCATTATTTCATTCGTACTCAAATCTATGAAACGACTCGGCACCTTCACTTTTGCCTTTAGCCCCCCTTGACCTAAAGCTTTCATGGCATCTCTGCCCTTGTTCACTAGGCCAAAAATATCAAACACATCTTTGGCGCGCAATGATATCGCACCGTTTCTTGATGGCATAATGAACCTTTTTTTGTCCAATGCGTATGATTTAATAATAAATTTTAGGAGACACTTGCGCATGAGCACACTAGGAATCATCAACATTTGTCCGAGTCTAGTGCTTGCAAATCATTTTTTTTTGCCTAGAGGTCAGTTTGCTGACGAGGATACACCACTTCTCAACAGAACAGAAAATCTCTCCGTACTCCTCCATCACTACGAATAGGAGCAAATAATATATTAGCTAATTTGCATGTCTAGATGATTAACATGATGAATGCACCGTTCAAA
>NC_041385.1:383996862-383997850 GCF_002162155.2 Triticum dicoccoides | reverse complement strand
CGACTGCGTCCTGTGTGGAACCGCAGCCGCCTACATCAGAAACTGTAGGGGGGCTGTGACGTTGGATGGCGTGCTGTCGAGGGGACGGCGGACGAGGTCTTCTCCAACGGCGGCGGACGGACGGCGGAGCGGCGTCACGGGGCCAGAGGAGTGGATGGACGGTGTCACGGGGCCAGGGGATCGGGGGCAGATGGCGGCGTGGGTTAGGGCTTGGGGCAGGGCGTCGTGGGTGACGAGAGCATATGGCGGCGGGCGTGCCAGGTGCTAATCACGATAGATTCGGTCGGGCCCGCGTCGCCTCTGTCAACACTGCCGTCCGCAATGATTGGGCCGGGCCCCAGACGACGCGGGTGGACTAGCGTCCACGTGCGGCTCTTCTAATTTAGTCCCACCTCGGCCGCCGAAGGATGTCCCGCTTTGTTTATATAGCCGCCTCCGGTAGTCCATGCATGGTCATATCTTATATTGTGATATGGCTCTACATAACTGCCAGGTAGTACACTGTCTAGCAATGAACTGTCGGGCAGTTAGGTAAAGTCACATCATAGTATTAAATATGTTTATTTTGTCATTTTGTTTATTTTTTTAACTACAAACGAAAAACAATTTTTTTTAAATATGGTTCCGAACTACAAATTTGGTTTTTTTCCTATTCCGTCAAACGTCACGACACTTTTTCCACACGTTGGCATCATCATCCACAACACCCACGCCAACTCGCGTATTTTTCCGACGCTCGACGCATTTTCTAGGGTTTTCCAGGTCGAAAATCGCAAAAACACTGCCCGAACGTGATACAACGTCCGTTTTGTGTCCGTTTTCGTTCCAACCTTGCGCGGGGGCCTACGTTGGCCGTGCGCACATGTACGCACACTTTGGTGCAATTGCATGCGGATCACGTACCCCCAGTGCAACCAGCTACTTGTCGGTCTGCCGGGGAGGGGGTTCCCAACTACGCTTTTTTCCTACTCCGTCAAACGTCATGACA
>NC_041385.1:383992942-383994545 GCF_002162155.2 Triticum dicoccoides | reverse complement strand
TCGACGCATTTTCTAGGGTTTTTCAGGTCGAAAATCGCAAAAACACTGCCCGGACGTGACGCAACGTCCGTTTTGTGTCCGTTTTCGTTCCAACCTTGAGCGGGGGCTTACGTTGGCCGTGCGCACATGTACGCACACTTTGGTGCAATTGCATGCATGCGATCACGTAGCCCCAGTGCAACCAGCTACTTGTCGGTCTGCCGGGGAGGGGGTTCCCAACTACGTTTTTTTTCCTACTCCGTCAAACGTCGCGACACTTTTTCCACACGTTGGCATTACCATCCACAGTACCCACGCCAACTCGTGTATTTTCCGACGCTCGACGCATTTTCTAGGGTTTCTAAGGCAAAAGTACCCTACACCGATGTCCGGACGTGACGCGACGTGTGTTTCCTGTCTGTTTTTGTCGATATCGTGCGTGCAAGACGTACTTTCACACTAAGTGTCCTTACTATTTTCTTATGTTTTAGCAAATATTTATGTACAAATGCATCATCAAATCAAAACTCTCGAATGAAATGGACAAAAGAAATTTCACTCATATTTCATTCAACATAGATAAAATATTTTACATAGTCGAGCTAACTCAACGATTAAAAGTTCACCACATAAAGTCTACTACTTAGGCTTACAACGACATAACCAAATTAAATAAAAAACACAATAAAAAACTACTCGTCGTCGCTATCAACGAGGTCAATGACGGCCGGGCCGTCGCCGCCGTCATCGTCGCTGCTGGACCGGTTCGCGAGGTCGTCCCAGCCCACCGAATCATCGTCGGAATCCTCCTCCTCCTCCGCCGGCGCCCGCTACCACTCCGCTGGCGCCTGCTGCCACTCCTGCTGCCACTCCGGCGGCACCTGCTGCCACTCCGGCGCCGCCATCGCCCCCTGCTGCGCCGCCATCGCCGCCTGCTGCGCCGCCTCGATTGCGGCTGCAATCTCGGCGGCCTCCATCGCCTCCGCCGCCGCCGCTGCAGCCTCCGACGCCCGTACGGCGACGTGGTACCCCGGCGTGTCATCCGGATCGCCGTCCTCGCGGAGGATGACCTGCTCCGGCGGCAACTCTATCCCCGGCGGCGAGGGAGGGGCGGCTGGCGCGGGCGCCGGTGCCGGGTGCACACCGTGGCCGCCGCCACGTCTGCGGCGATCGTGCGGTGGAGGCGGTGCGCGAAGACGGCCGCTGCGGCTCGTCAGGTCGGGGGTCTCGCCGGCCGCGGCAAGGCGGAAGGCCGCCATGACCTCCCAATAGTCCTTCCCGCACCAAAACCGCTTTCGGCCTTCGATGTTGTGTCGGCCGCCGCTGTGGTTGCGGAGCTCCTCGTCCGTCGCGCCGGGACCCGGCGTCGCAAAGCCCTTCGCGTCGATCTTCCAGTTGCGCGGAAGACGGCAGCCCGGCGACACGGGAAGGCAGTAGTGGTGGAGCTCCTCCGACTCCGGCACTCCGATGCTCGTCGGCCATGCGCCGGGGACGTCGGCGGCGGCGCCGCCACCGGTGCTGCTGCTGCCGCGGAAGAACGCCATCGGGTGCGGGAGGTTGCGTGGAGGTGGCGGAGGGACAGATGGGCGTCGGAGGGAAGGGTGTGAGCGCCCGAGTGACGGCT
>NC_041385.1:383986012-383992159 GCF_002162155.2 Triticum dicoccoides | reverse complement strand
CGTGCATGCGCGCCTCGAGCGCCGTGGTTGGCGGGCGACACGCCACACGATGGGTGCGGGATTGCGTGGGGGTGGGACCGGCGCGGCGCGGAAGACGAGCGTTGACTGCGAGCGGCCGGTTCAATTTTTTTCCCTCCCGGGCGGGCGGCCTGTATTCATATACGTATACCTCTGACTGTTTTTTTTTTTGCGGGTGGGCTGGCCGGCGGGGGAATCTTTTTTTTAAATATGCCCATCCTACCCTTTGTTATGAAGGGGTATTGGGCAATCTCAGCCCTCCTTGTGTTTACAGGGGGTCTATCGAAGCGGAAGTGAATTAACAAACATTGAGACGATCAAATTCTCCAAAATTCAAGCGCAGCAGGATTTTTATGTGGAGATGCAAACAAACTGCAAGAGAACCTGATAGAAACCGCCTCGGGGATAACCAGGAGCATGGCAGATAAAAATTATCATCACAATGTTTGGGGACAAATACAGTACAATATAGATAAGTTGCTCAAATTTGCACCTCGGGGATACAAGTACATGCTCCAGTATGGGAGATGATACCACCATCAGATTGCAACTGGAGGCCTTATTCTATAGGTAGATGCCGACCCTACTCTTACATGGTAAAAATACAAATATCCCCAATATCAATTTCTGACTCCCAACGCTCAGCAACCAAATGTGATCTCCAGGCCGACACTTGCCTTTGCGCATGCAGTAGGTGCGACTATCGTAGCAGCAGGTAAACAAAATCCTACATGGCGCAGGATTCTAGTTCATATATTAGAATAATAAAGACATTAGATGGAAAAGGGCGAGCATGAGGGTACATGACCCTAAGGGGCAGCTTGTGCAGCGGGCAACTTCTGTGGTGCATCGGCAGGCTGGAAATAGTCTTGCAATGCAAGAATCTCAATTGACTTGTTCTTCATACTCTTGATGGCGTCCATGGTAGCCCGTGCACCATCCACAGTTGTGATTATGGGCACCTTGTAGGCCAGAGCTAGCCTACGCAGCTGGAGGCCATCTCTCGAGTCAAGGTCATCGCCTGAGCTTGTTATCACCATCACCTGTATCTGACCATTCTTGAGCATATCTCTGGCATTTGGCCGCCCCTCATGTATCTTCAGAACTGGCTCCACTGGGATGCCCTCAAGCTGAAGTACTTTGGCTGTTCCAGATGTTGCAATGATGTTGAACCCAAGTTCACGGAACCCACGCCCAATTTCAGCAAGGTGGCGTTTAGTCAAGTCATTTAGGCTAACAAACACAGTGCCACTTATAGGGAGTATCTGTCCAGCGGCAATCTGGGCCTTTGCAAACGCACCAGAAAACTCATAGTCAATGCCCATAACCTCTCCAGTGCTGCGCATCTCTGGTCCAAGAAGAATGTCACAGCCTTGGAATTTCTCAAATGGAAGAACAGCCTCCTTGACAGAAACATGCTTAGGAATCACTTCTTTCGTAAACCCAAGCTCTGGCAAGGTCACTCCAGACATGATTAGAGATGCATATTTAGCCAATGGGTGGCCAATTGCTTTTGAGACAAAAGGGACTGTGCGTGAAGCTCGAGGATTTGCCTCAAGAAGGTACACCTCACCAGTAGGAGTGATAGCGTACTGGCAGTTCATGAGCCCACAGACATTGAGACGCTTTGCAAGCTTTGTGGTCCATGACCGAATAATATCTAAGCACTTGGTTGAGACCGTTCTAGTGGGAAGGGAACATGCAGAATCACCAGAATGTATACCAGCCTGCTCAATATGCTCCATAATTCCACCGATCACAACATTCCCAACTGAGTCTGCTAATGCATCAATATCAATTTCAATTGCATCATTCAGATATTTATCCACCAGGACAGGCCGTTCTGGATCTACTTGCACTGCAGTCGCAAGGTACTTTATCAATTTTTCATCATTGTACACAATCTCCATTGCTCGTCCACCAAGAACATATGAGGGCCGGACAACAACAGGGTAGCCTACTTCTGAAGCAATTGACAACGCATCAGACTCACTTCTTGCTATCCCTCCTTTAGGTTGCTCAATCCCAAGCTCTTCAAGAATTGCGTTAAATCTTTTTCTGTCCTCTGCGGCATCAATAGAATCGGGTGACGTTCCCCATATCTTCACAAATCCTGTGCCTGAAGCAGACCGCAGCTTCTTCTCCTCTAGATGGCGTTGTATTGGAAGGGCGAGCTTTAGAGGAGTTTGCCCTCCGTACTGCACAATTATACCATCTGGGCGCTCCAAATCAATGACATTTGTTACATCCTCAACTGTCAATGGTTCAAAGTACAGCCGGTCGCTGGTATCATAGTCAGTTGAGACAGTCTCCGGATTGGAGTTCATCATTATAGTCTCATATCCGGCCTGACAAAGAAATTTATTACGTCAGCGCTACAATTTTATATTTAAAAAAGGAAGCCTATACCAGAATGTAATTGCCTATTAAACTCTTGACGAAACACTGGCGATAAAAAGTAAGGTGGAAACAAATGAAGTTGAAACAAACCTCTCGGAGCGCAAATGAGGCATGGCAACAGCAGTAATCAAACTCAATACCCTGCCCTATCCTATTGGGTCCACCACCCAATATTAAGACTTTCTTCCGATTAGTTGGAGCTGACTCGCATTCATACTCATATGAAGAGTACATATACGGGGTGTTGGCTTCAAACTCAGCGGCACAGGTATCAACACGCTTGTATGTCGGAGTGACTCCTAATGCAGAACGCCTCGCTCTCACATCACTTTCTGACGAAGATGTCGCAAATGCAATCTGCTTGTCACTAAAACCCCTCCTCTTCACTTGATAGAAGTCATCTTTTGAGAGCTGGTCTAAGTTCTTTGAAACAAGGAACTGCTCAACATCAACTAGCTCCTTGAGCTCTGTAAGAAACCATTTATCAATAAAACTAATTTCATGTATGTCTTCAACCCTCATGCCTTTCTTGAAAGCAGCATAAACAGCATGGATACGATCTGGATTAGGTACACGTAAGCTATATTTTATCTTTTCCCAGTCCCAGTCAAGTTCCTTGATGGGTGCACAACCCCACCCTGCAAAGCCAGTCTCCAAGGAACGAACAGCTTTCTGGAAAGATTCCTGGAAGGTCCGCCCTAATGCCATTGACTCACCAACAGACTTCATCTGTGTGGTTAATATTGGTTCAGAACCAGGGAATTTCTCAAACGCAAATCGCGGTATCTGCAAAGCAAATACAATACATTAGCTGAGCTGAACTAACAGTACAAGTACAACCATCGAATGATGAAAAACATAAAGAACATGCAAATGAGCAAATCAATATAAGTAGCTAGATCACTGCTTACTGCTTCTCGAGTATATTCCAACATGCGGATGTTAAATTATTTGCAGTAAGAACAACATGAGATAATATCTGAGAAAAGCTATGAGATAGAAAAAAAATTACAAACATGACAGTCTCCTTGATATCAGGTTATGCTTTACAGATTCAATATTTGGTGGGCTAGCTATTAGAAGTAGGAACACAGCAATTAGATTAGTCAAAGATGCAGAGCTCCAATATAAAGAACAAAATAGGAACTCATTTGATTGTGATGTTTGGGTTCTGAATTGACTAATGTAGCCAAGAACATAAGTGAAGCAACATGAAGTAAACCGTGCAAGAGATAAAGGATAACTAAGCAGTACTACTTTATCTTTAGTCGAATAAAGAAGCACCATTGAACTTCTTCTGACAGGGAGATGCCGATGCACATATGACAATTCCCTTAAGCAAGGAATAAGAAATTTTACTCATCTTGTTAAAATATCTGGAGAGTATACTGGCCAAACCAATCATTAGCAGTTGAAAAGTTCTATGGCATGCAGAGCACATAAAGAGTAAGCTATCGGTACTACAGTTGGAAGTTGCAGCAAACACCATCTATACGACACAAGGTTGGCATGCTGTAAATTATTGTGCCCCAAAGAGGTTGCAAACAGATTTAAAACCATTACCTTTGTGACAACATAGTCAATAGAGGGCTCAAAGCTAGCAGGCGTCTTCTTTGTGATATCATTTGGAATCTGGTCCAACGTATAACCTACTGAGAGTTTTGCTGCCATCTTGGCTATCGGGAACCCAGTCGCCTTTGATGCAAGAGCTGATGACCTTGAAACCCTGGGGTTCATCTCAATCACCATGACCTCCCCATCTGTAGGGTTCACAGCGAACTGCACATTGGAACCACCGCACTCCACACCAATCTCCCGGATGATGGCCACAGAGTGGTCCCTGAGTCTCTGGTACTCCTTATCAGTGAGCGTCTGAGCAGGCGCCACCGTGATTGAATCGCCTGTATGCACGCCCATGGGGTCGATATTCTCAATGGAGCAGATGATGACCACATTGTCGGCCATGTCACGCATCACCTCCAGCTCGTACTCCTTCCACCCGAGCAGGGATTTCTCCACAAGCACCTGCTGCGTGTGTGAAGCCGCCAGACCAGACCGGCAAATGTCCTCAAACTCGGCCCTGTTATAGGCGATGCCTCCCCCAGTGCCACCAAGTGTGAAAGCTGGTCGGACAATCAGGGGGAACTCACCAATGTCCTTGGCGATTGCGAGGCACTCCTCGAGCGTGGTGCCGATGCCAGAGGGGGGCGTCTTGAGTCCGATGCGGTCCATGGCCTGCTTGAAGAGCTGGCGGTCCTCCGCAGCGCGGATAGCAGGGAGGGAAGCGCCGATGAGGCGCACACCGAGCCGATCGAGCGCGCCGGATTCAGCGAGAGAGACGGCGAGGTTGAGCGCCGTCTGTCCGCCCATGGTGGGGAGGAGCGCATCGGGGCGCTCACTGGCGATGATGCCCTCGACGAGCGGCGGGGTCATGGGCCCGATGTAAGTGCGGTGGGCGAGGTCGGGGTCGGTCATGATGGTGGCCGGGTTGGAGTTGACGAGCACCACCTCGTATCCCTCCTCGACGAGCGCCTTGCAAGCCTGTGTGCCGGAGTAGTCGAACTCGCACGCCTGACCGATGACGATAGGCCCCGCGCCGAGAATCATGATCTTCTTGACGCCGGAGAGCTTGCCGCCCTTGGTGGGCTCCGCGGCAAAGTGGCGTACGGTGACGGCGGTGTCCTGCGCGGCGCCGTTGGAGGAGGCGGAGCGGGCGGAGAGGCCGCGGCGGGAGGAGCCGTGGTGGCGGCGCGGGAAGGGGAGGAGGGAGCGGGAGAGCACGGTGGCGCGGTGGGCGTGGGAGGGGCATGCGCGCAGCTGGGAGTGGGATGAGAGTGAGGTCGCCATGGCGGCGGCGGCGGCGCGGAGGCGCGCAACAAGGTTGGTGGTGAAGAGGAGGCGGCGGCGAAGTGGAGGGTGGAAGGGGAGCGATGGGGATGTAGGGTTTTTTTGTAGAGGGATTAAGGGGCGTGTTACTGTGAGGCTTTAACCCTCTCAATTTTCTATTCGCTGTCGCGGGTGGTTTGGTACTCTCCCTCCCTCCTAATTCCTATCGGACACGAATTTGGTGCCCAAGCCGATCTCATGTTCTTTTTTTCTTTTCTTTTTTTTGCGAGGGATCTCATGTTCTTGTACAACCATGAATCATAATTTCCAAAAAAATAATGCATATTTTGATGGGGTCCAAAATACTTGTAACCCTGAAATTTCAAACCCAATTCAAGGTAAAATTTTAAATTGGTTAAAATCATTAAAATTTATTGAATATTGGAAACTCAAAATACGAAATAATTTCCAAAATTTCGCATATTTTGGTGATGTCCGAAATTAAAAACTTTGTATTGTACAACCAGAACTTGGTATAGTCTCTATCTGTATGACCTCGAGTTATAGCCAACTGACACATTATTCAGCCTTCTGTGTTGCCTTCTTCTCAAAATTACGAGTCATCTCGATAATCCTAAGGGTGACCTAACTCCTTCATCATTGCTTTCAGATTGTGCTGCTACGCTAACACGGAGCTTGAAATTGCCGCCATGGAAACCTAGCTTGAACGAGACTTCCAGCCTTCGAAACCCTACCAAGGGCATCCGGCGATGAAGGATCACACGTTTTGGTCTGAGAATGTTTCAAGCTCGAAGGACGGTGAGGGGATGTGGGCTCAACCACCAGTGCAAATTGCATGCACCCACGGAAATAAGGCATTTACACATCCACATAAAAATCCGT
>NC_041385.1:383970734-383985800 GCF_002162155.2 Triticum dicoccoides | reverse complement strand
CAAACCCCCCAAATTCCCAAATCTCAATCCGTACATACTCGGACCTTAGGAATTCATGTCATGTGTAGTATACAAAATCAAAAATATTTATGGTGGTTGCCTACGAGCTGCCACAAGTCTACAGCTAGCACAGTATAGCATAAGAAATTATTACTTTATACAACACATGGATAAATCTTCTAACGGAAATACCCCAAGATGAAGTTGTAACTAGAGTCGCCAAATAGAAAGATAAATATTGTCTAAGTAATAATTATTAATTTACACAATATAAGCAATCAGTCTGTATGTCTCAAATGCATATCGAGTTATATTTCTCAAGCACAAGAACAATCAAATGGCCCACAAAAATGGCACCTCGAGTTCGTCGGTCAGTCAGCACCTTTCCAAAATTCTCAAATCTCAATCCCTACATACTTGGACCTTAGGAATTCATGTCACGTGTAGTATACAAAATCAGAAAAATTTATGGTGGTTGCCTACGAGCTGCCACAAGTCTACAACTAGCACATTATAGCAAAAAAATATATTACTTTACAACACATGGATAAATCTTCTAACGGAAATACCCCAACATGAAGTTGTAACTAGAGTCGCCAAATGGAAAGATAAATATTGTCTAAGTAATGATTATTAATTTACACAGTATAAGCAATCAGTGTGTGTGTGTGTCAAATGCATAACGAGTTGTATTTCTCAAGCACAAGAACAATCAAATGGCCCACAAAAATGGCAGCACCTTTCTAAAATTCTCAAATCTCAATCCCTACATACTTGGACCTTAGGAATTCATGTCACGTGTAGTATACACAATCAGAAAATTTTATGGTCCTAAGAGCCGCCACAAGTCTACAGCTAGCACAGTATAGCACAAAAAAAATATTACTTTACAACACATGGATAAATCTTGTAACGGAAATACCCAAGATGAAGTTATAACTAGAGTCGCCAAATAGAAAGATAAATATTGTCTAAGTAATGATTATTAATTTACACATTATAGGCAATCAGTCTGTGTGTCTCAAATGCATATCGAGTTATATTTCTCAAGCACAACAACAATCAAATGGCCCACAAAAATGGCACCTCGAGTTCGTCGATCAGTCAACACCTTTCTATTTGAAGCACATTAAATTTCCGCAGCAAGACCCTGATGAACTCAGGGCTACTGAGGAGGGAAAGCCCACAACAACATAAGGACCAGCTAAAGTCCCAAGCCCACGAAGGTTACAATCCATGATGTGGCCTAGTAAGTGGGTCATCTTTCAGTCGGGCATTTTTTCCTCTAACCGAGCAAGGATTTCTAGTCGGTTTACCAGCAGGCCAACAGTCAGTCAATTAATGGAGGTTTAGCCCACGATCTCGAGTAAGCCTTAAGTGTAGTCGTTACCCGTCGACATTATATCTAGTTAACTACGGTCATTATAACTAAGTTATGCTAGGAAACAGTGAATCGCTCATGCGTCTTAACTACAACATTAATACCGGAACGTCATGATAATCCTCTTGCCGCACTTTATATAGACCGGCGAGGGACATTGGGCTGAGGGTTGAACATCCTTGTGTACTTTACATGCAAGAGCAAGAACACCACACACACAGGAGTAGAGTGTTACCTCCACCATTGAGGGTCCGGGCCTGTCTAATTCCTTGTGTGCACTCACATCTGCATCTTTCAATAGATACAACGCTGCTCCATACACATCCTTATACATACTGCCAGAAATAACGCCCGCATGCACTTAATGACTCAAATATATCGAATTAACCTAGAAAAGTGCCAAATTAGAACGTGGAGGATGCTATGGTCTATGTTGGCCGTAGAAAAAAAATCAAGGTCAAACAATGAAGTAGATGACAATTCGCCGTTAAATCTCTTGCATTCCCTCTCGAAACCACGATTTTTCTTCGGAGATGGTTCGGGTTCTCAAGAGTGCATGCCAAAGTTTTGTGAAACCTTCTCGGCATAATGATCTCATATCACGACCGTGTCAAGTTTCATGTTTTTTCAGACTTCATTTACATCTTATAGAATTAAAAAACCAATAAACTCCATATTTGTGGTTGACTCTTGCCATAGAGATCTTTGGAATTCCTTTTCATTTATTGTATAAGACATACAAATATACTCAACATCATAGTTATGGTTTTTAAACCATTTTGCACTATTTCAGGTACTCGTAGTTCAAATTTGAATTATATCCATCTATGCCTTTAAATGCACTTAAAACTCACATATTGCAAATGAACCCCAAAAAATGTCAAATTTGAACTCAGAGAATGCTATGGTATGTGTTGGGTGTAAAAAATGAAGGTCAAAACATGAAGTAGATCGTTTCACCTTTAAACCTCAAGCGTCCCCTCTTGAAAACATGATTCTTGTTCGGGGATGGTTCAATTCCTAAAGAGTGTACACCAAAACATTTGTGAAACCTTCACGATTTTTCACCACAATATCATAAGGTCATATCATGACACCATGTCAAGTTTCCTATTTTCATACTTCATTTACATTTTCTAGAATTTAAAAACCAATAAACTTCATGCTTGTGGTTGACTCTTGCCATGGAGATTTTTGAAAATCATCTTCTTTCTTGTATAAGACATACAAATATACCCAACGCCCTAAATATGTTTTTTCCAAATTATGTTTCTACACATTTTCTTGTGCTTGTAGTTCAAAATTTTATTTTATTCATTAAACGTCTAGAAATACACTTAATAGCTCAAATATAGCAAATAAACCCAGAAAAATGCCAAATTTGAATAGGGGATGCTATGGTCTATCTTGGGCGTAGAAAAAGAAGGTCAAACGATGAAGAAAATGTCAATTCGGCTTCAAACCTGACACAATCCCTCTCGAAACGGTGATTCTTCCTCTAAAATGGGGTTTCTAAAGAGTGTACATCAAAACTTTTGTGAAACCTTCTCCAAATTTTCCCATGTCATAGTGAGGTCATATCATGACACCATGTCAAGTTTCATGTTTTTCATAATTTTTTATATTTTTTCTAGAATTAAAAAACCAATAAACTCCATGTCTGTGGTTGACTGTTGCCATAAAGATCTTAGAAATTCCTTTTCATTTCTTGTACAAGCCACACAAATATACTTGATGCCCTAAATATGATTTTTGAAACCATTTTGTCCACTATTTCATTTATTCGTAGTTTAAATTGATTATATGCATTAAACCAAAAACACATGACTTAAATATAACAAATAAACCCGGAAAAGTACCAAATTTTAGCAAGAGAATGGTAGGGCCTAGCTTCGATGTAAAAAATAATTCAAGGTCAAACTATGAAGCAAATGTCGATTCACTTCGAACCTATTGCAAAAACTATTTTGTTCTCAAAAAACACTTATGCAAGGAATCACACATGGTTGCGTTTATAAACCTGTGTGCGATGACGATGACAGGCTACATTGCACCCATATCCTATATACTTAAGAAGTTCACCGCCACTACTTGATTTATTTCAACATGTAGCATAGACACCTCAGCATCCAATCACATCCAGCCACGTCATGTGCTCAGCAGATCTGCCACGTCAGTATTTTTTCAACTAATCACGCGATTCAGTTTTTCTTTTGTATTGTACTAAGCACCCACCTCCCTGGTCAATGAATCAAGCGACCATTTCCTCTTCTGCCCCTTCCATAACTGATATGTTAGTCTAAACGATTCGCTCTTCCACATTCCACGGTTACTCCCTAACCACAGAGATCCACTTTTTTCTCCCGTGAGATTGCATCTGATCGACCCTTTGATCTCTCCATGTCTTTCTCTCTCAGGCTGCCGTCTGCCTCACGGCCCACCGCGCCTCTAGCCTCACATCCTCCTGCCGCCCCTGTGCGCCTTGCCGCCGGGTGATGGAGTATTGAGTTTTTATTTTGTTCCTTCCCGGGGTCAAAATTATACAGGTGAACATGAACGTTTCAGAAATTTTTGTTTGGTGACTATGGCGATTTGTTCTATGCCGATTCATTTAGTAATAATCACCCAATGACAAATTAGGCAGAACACCATGACTAGCCACTGAATTCTGGTCATCAAGTTGTTGGTCATCTAACTACTCCCTCCATTCACTTTTATAAGTCATTTCAGACAACTGAAAATAGGCTGCTTTGCATGTTGTCTGAAATGTCTTCAAGGACTTATAAAAGTGAACAGAGGGAGTATCTTTTTTATCAAGATGGATGCTCCGCCCAAAATATGTGTGTCTGTCGGTGACTACGAGGTGTCTCCTCACTTCTCCATTTCAGTTACGTGGTGCATAGCCAAACCAAGATCAATCTCCCATGCTCAAGGTCATCTGCAATTGGAATCACCATTTTTGCACCCAACTACTTGAAACCTAAGGTATATAATGAGAAGACATGGTCATTATGCTTGATTTTCTTCAGAGACATGGATATGTTATTTTTATTTTATCACATAATGTATCTTTCCTTCCTGAAATATGAAAATGCATTCAGGGACCATGTGTTGTCATTATTCCGCATCGCATGATCTGATGAGATTAGAGAAGTTGATTATGTTCAATTGTACGAGAAGATTTGGTAAAAGTTTGTTTCTAGAGGACCAAAGATGGCTTAGTGTAAGTCCTTACGACGGATTTGCATACTTCATACTATCTAGCATTTGACCTTTGTTATGTTGCACCTAGATATTGGAAGTGGTTCTTCAGATGTGGAAACAAAGTACAGGCATGTCATAAATCCTTTTGGTGCCTTCTCAAGGAAGGCAGATATATGTGAAGATATCATCAACAACATGCGTTATTTATGGTAAGTATTCAGTTAAAGTTGTATGGTAAGTATTCAGTTAAAGTTTCAACCTTTCTTAATTTTTCAGGTTCACTCACCTCCGTTCACTAAGCATAGTTGGGTCGTAGATCTACCTTTCTTCCTCTATTTCAGTTAAATCCAAACAAATAAATCCCTACTAATTGCATTTTTGTGCTCAGGTGTTCTGCAATTGCAAATGGTGAACTGACCAAGTGGTTATCTTCTAGGTGTAAGATATTAGCATTTATCGAACAAGTCGAGAAGATTGTAGCATTTCATAGTACTCCCTCCGTAAAGAAATATAAGAGCGTGTAGATCACTATGGAGGGAGTACTTCTTAATTAACTTGCTATGCTCTTCTCCAGCTTGCTCGTGAGTCACAAGTAAATGTCGGTATGCCTTTCTTATTGGCTATCATGTTTCTGGAATACTATCTATGAAGTTTATTCAAGAGAGTAGAGAATATATTTGTATCATTCTTAACGCTGCATGTCAAGACTTCCATTGTAGCCTCCATCTCTTCGGACCTTTGTCGTCACGATGGACTATTTCTATTATTTATATGAAGAACATGTGGCACTCAACCTGAATATTGGGATGTTCACCACTGGTACTAACACATTGCTTCGATGCCAACAATATTTCCGGCTAGATTTAATGACCTTTCCATTTACATGGTCTTATTTCAGGTAAATACCTTTTCTGCACAAATAGAGAGATACGATGCATGTGAATCAGTTAGTATTATGTTACCGTACAATATTGTAAGGATAAACTTCCTCTAGTATGCCATTGAGGACAATGATACATGATAGATGGGAAGTGAAAATCCACAACTCAAATCCGGTAATTTTTGTGTACTATATGATTGTCTCAGTCCATGCCATTTGTGCTCCTTTTTGACTCGCTGAAATCGAAAAACTAATCAGGATAATCTTATTGTCTGAGGTCTACAAAACATCATGCTTGAGATAATAAACCTCAAGAATTGTCTTTTTTGTCATTTGTTTAACGTAGCTCAAAAATTTCCATGTATTATTTCTTTTTGTTACAAGCAAATTCAGGCAACAACGCGATTAATGTGAGTCTTAGTGATTATCTATGTATATGTTCTCACCCGCAAAAAATCTATGTATATGTTCTCATGCTCTTTACGGCATTGTGTTGTACTTACTTTGGCCAAAAAAGAGAAAATGACACAATACTCTTTTGCTTTGATGAACATGACTGATTTCATTATTCATGATACTGGAGCTTACTCTCTGTCAAGTATATCAAGATACTACAATGGACAATATCCGTGTTTAGTTTTCATTCTTTTTCATATTTGACAATGTTTAATTATAGTCCAAGTATTGTGTCCATTGTATTTTTTAAATCTTAAGATCATCTATCTACTATGCCAAGAAAGTTTCAATTTATCTACTATTATGTGGATCAAACCAAGAGTTCCCGCAGCAACGCACGGGGTATCATCTAAAAAAACACGTGCAAGGCATCACACATTTTCTAAATCATGTGCAATGATAAGCTACATTACACACTCACATTATTATTATTATTATTATTATTATTATTATTATTATTATTATTATTATTATTATTATTAGTAGTAGTAGTAGTAGTAGTAGTAGTAGTAGTAGTAGTAGTAGTAGTAGTAGTAGTATTGCAAAAACTATGTTGCATGGTGTCACACATGGTTGCGTTTCTAAAACCATGTGCAGTGATAAGGTACATCGCACACACATCTTTTACAGAAATCGTATCATATGCGGTTGCATTTTTTAAACCGTGTGCAATGATATGCTACATCACACATATTTTTTTCACATTTTTGTTTTTAAAAAGTGTGTGCATTGATGGGCTACATCGTCCACAGAGCTTTTGCAAAAACTGTGTGCACGATATCGCACATGTTACGTTTTTAAACTATTTGTAATATTGACATCACACATATTTTTTCTTATACTGTGCATGATTTTATATCACACGTTATTTTTGTTTAACGTGTGTGATAGCTGTGTATTAATCACACCATTCTACACTAGTGAACACCGTCTGACGGCGAGAGGCCGTAATACTAAGATGGGGAAAACAATATTCATTATGCATTTGTGTTATTATAGTTTATAAGTATAGTATGTCTAGATATAAGCACAACAATAGTTTAAAAAAACATTTTCTAACACAATACAATCGCACATGCCCATATACACAAATACATATTCATCTCTTTGAATGTACGCACACACAGTCTATCCCTATGAGCATCTCTGAGATGCTGAGTCAGCATCACATCTTGTGTTGATGTGTATATTAGTATGAGATATTATAGAATTTTAATTAATTTTATTTCAACATAAATATTTTCCTTTCTATGCATATACCATATGACATATTCATATTTAATTTCATTATATATATCACGTAATGGAAGTGAAGCGAGATGAAAGAAAACTTTTGTTTTAAACCAACTAAAAACAGCGCAACGCAAGCCTCGTGCCCTTCTGGGTCCAGCCACCGCTTGCCCCTCCAACCCGCCTTATCTCTTTGCACGGTCCCCTCTCCTCCACACGACTCCTCGCTTCTGTCTTTTTTCCTTTCCCCATTTCCATCTTCCATGGCGATGCTGAGCAGCCACCCACGCTGCTGCGACCCAGGGAGAAGCGGTGACACCCACAAGCTGTTGCATCCCGTCATACCACCAATGTCATGTTGCAACCTGATGTCTACTACACAACCTTCTTCTTGTAGATGTTGTTGGGCCTGCAAGTGCACAGGTTTGTAGGACAGTAGAAAATTTCCCTCAAGTGGATGACTTAAGGTTTATCAATCCGTGGGAGGCATAGGATGAAGATGGTCTTTCTCAAACAACCTTGCAACCAAATAACAAAGAGTCTCTTGTGTCCCCAACACACCCAATACAATGGTAAATTGTATATGTGCACTAGCTCGGCGAAGAGATAGTGATACAAGTGCAATATGGATGGTATATAAAGGGTTTTGTAATCTGAAAATATAAAAACAGCAAGGTAACTAATGATAAAAGTGAGCGTAAACGGTATTGCAATGATAGGAAACAAGGCATATGATTCATACTTTCACTAGTGCAAGTTCTCTCAACAATAATAACATAGATAGATCATATAGCAATCCCTCAACATGCAACAAAGAGTCACTCCAAAGCCACTAATAGCGGAGAACAAACGAAGAGATTATGATAGGGTACGAAACCACCTCAAAGTTATTCTTTCGGATCGATCTATTCAAGAGTTCGTACTAGAATAACACCTTAAGACACAAATCAACCAAAACCCTAATGTCACCTAGATACTCCATTGTCACCTCAAGTATCCGTGGGCATGATTATACGATATGCATCACACAATCTCAGATTCATCTATTCAACCAACACACAGTACTTCAAATAGTGCCCCAAAGTTTCTACCGGAGAGTCAAGAAAACGTGTGCTAACCCCTATGCATAGGTTTATGGGCGGAACCCGCAAGTTGATCACCAAAATATACATCAAGTGGCACGTGATATCCCATTGTTACCACAGATAAACACGGCAAGATATACATCAAGTGTTCTCAAATCCTTAAAGACTCAATCCGACAAGACAACTTCAAAGGGAAAACTCAATTCATCACAAGAGAGTAGAGGGGGGAGAAACATCATAATATCCAACTATAATAGCAAAGTTCGCGATACATCAAGATCGTGTGAAGTCGAGAACACGAGAGAGGGAGATCAAACACATAGCTACTAGTACATACCCTCAGCCCCGAGGGTGAACTACTCCCTCCTCGTCATGGATAGCGCCGGGATGATGAAGATGGCCACCGGTGATGGGTTCCCCCTCCGGCAGGGTGCCGGAAAGGGCTCCCGAGAGGTTTTTGGTGGTTACAGAGGCTTGCGGCGGCGGAACTCCCGATCTATCTTCTTATTCGATGTTTTTAGGGTACGTCCGCTTATATAGACGAAAGAAGTCGGTCGGGGGAGCCTCAAGGGGCCCACGAGAGGGTAGGGCGCGCCCAGGAGGGTGGGCGTGCCCCCCTGTCTCGTGGCTCCCTCGATGCTCCCCTGGCTTGCACTCCAAGTCTCCTGGATCATAATCTTTCCAAAAATCACGTTGCCGAAGGTTTCATTCCGTTTGGACTCCGTTTGATATTCCTTTTCTTCGAAATACTAAAACAGGCAATAATAACAGCAATACGGGCTGGGCCTCCGGTTAGTAGGTTAGTCCCAAAAATGATATAAATGTGTAAAATAAATCTCATAAACATCCAAAAGGGGTAATATAATAGCATGGAACAATAAAAAATTATAGATACGTTGGAGATGTATCACAACCCCACTCGTCGCACTCATGCGATGCAACACGCAAGGGGATAGGCGGCCGCTCATCGGCGCTGCCGACAATGGATGTAGCGCTCGTCGACTACCGTCGGTGCTGCATCGCAGCAACTCGTCCACAACCATCGGTGCTTGGACGCAACAATCGCCGACATTGCATCCCGCTCCATACACTAGATGAAAGTGCTCTACCTCCACCATTGCTACTGCTGCTGCAAACCGGTGTTTCAATGGAGCTTCCCCATGGCTGCTACTGCCGCAAATCTGACGCCTAATGCTTTAATGGAGCTTCGTCGGGATGCCGTCGGTGCTATATTGGAGCTTCGCTGTGCGGGGCTGCAATGGAGCTTCGCCGACACATCGTCGGGGTTGTTAGACTGCAATGGAGCTTCACCGGCGTCGCGGTGCTTCGCCTCGTCGTCGGGGGTTGCAATGGAGCTTGCCGGGGGCTGTTTGTTGGGTGCTATGCTTGATGTTGCTCTGGATATCACCCGACGGCTCTTGTTGTTGTGCTAGATTGGACGTCCACTGCGCCATATCGAACGGCTGGCTAGGCGGGTGATTTCTCGAGTTGCCGAGGAGCCGTGTCCGCATCTCCGCGTGCATATGGAGCGAGGACAGCGGCGACATGGGAAGATGGCGGTGGCTGCGCAACACTTTGGCGTGTAGCAGGTTGGAGGGGAGGCTTGCAGATCATGGCGGGAATGGACAGATCCAGAAGACGGCTTGCCGGAGGCTGCGTTCCCGACGATGGACAGCAGCGGCAGCGTCATTTTGTACGTGATGAAGAAGAGAGATTTGGGGGATACGGCAAGCAAGAGCCCACGCTGAATGGTTGCTACCTTTTAAAAAAAAATAAGGAGCTATATTTCCGCCTACACGCATCCGTGAGAAGTCTCTTGACTTGGTGCTATATGGTAGCAGGGTCCATTAAAGCATTTTCGATAAAAGATGCAAATTTGGAGATGGAAAAATTTTACACCTCCAAAAAGTGATTTTTTGCATCTCTAAAAAAGGGTTAGCTCCAACAGATGATGCAAAATAGAGATGTAAAAGTGCAACTCCAATAGGTGATGCAAAATGGAGATGTAAAAATTAGTGGGCGGCGGCAGTGGGCGGCGGCGACGGCGCGGCGACGGAGGAGCATCGGAGGGGCAGCGGGGGTGGCGAATCACTTCAGCGGCGACGCGAATTGGGCTGGTGGAGCAGCGGCGATTAGAGGCAGAGAGAGGAGAAGGAACGACGAAGGTGGAGGAGGGCCTCTTTGGCCGGAGGAGGAAGCCATGGCCGCCGGCAGCCAATCGCCCGCCGCAGCCGCGTTCGGCTTCAAAATTTTGGTCGGCCTAGGTTGGTTCCCCGATGGGTTGCGCCCCAGCGCCATATGCCGCTTACGCCTCCACGGCGTGGCTTGGCGGCCCGCTGCTTCTTCGCGGGCAGCTCCGGCGCGATGGCGACCGGCCGAGGTAGGGCAAATCCGGGGCGACGACATGGAGGCAAAGGCCAAATTGGGGACGGTTGTCTCGCCGAAGGCGGCTGAGGCGAGGTGGGTCAGACCAGCGGTGGGCGGCGCGGCGGCGGGCAGCGGCCAACCGTCGGGTGGACGGGCGACAGTCGCACGGAAGCGAATTGAAGACGGTTGGACGGTTGGCACGCGACTGCCATTTTTACATCTCCCGTAGGTGGAGATGCAAATTTGCACTGCGAGGTGTTGTAGTTTACATGTCCGAGAGGTGAAGATGTAATTTTTTTGTACATCTACATCATCTATTAAAAATGAGTTTTTTGGACCCAAAGATATAAAAATTAGTTATTTTTGAATCTACATCATCTATTGAAGATGCTCTACTCTCCACACCCGTATGCCATGATTGTGCCTCTAGATGTATGCTTTGGCATTAAATTTTCTCCTCCTTATCTTTCCCGAAAGTGGAACACAAATATGAGAACTATTATCTAAGGCTAACTCCACTGCACGACCCCAAACGGACGTCCATTTTGTCCGGATTCTGTCCGTTTGGGTAGGACAATGGGGTCGTGTCCAAGCAGTTTCTGGGATGCCGTGGTCGTGTGCCCAGCGCGCGGACACATCCCAGCCGCTTCCTGTCCGCGTACATTTTTTCTTTGCAAGCCCTTAACTTTTTTCATCATTCATTTTTGACACATGGGAACACATCATCATATTTTGACTAGAAAAGCAAGACCAAAGAAAACAAGAACCACAAGAATACATTTTAGAAGATATCCAACTTTCATAATTGTTCCTGTAAGTTGGATTAGTGCTTTTCCGATGCACTCATTGTTGATCTGCGGAGGATGCTCGATCTTGCATGCTTCTTTCTTCTTCGAGTCTAAAGAAGTCGATGTTGCTTCCTCACACCTAGTCTCGTGTCTAGCCTCTAATCTAACAACAAGTGCACTTGTCTCATCTACAACCTCTATGCTAGCTAAAAGTGCATGAACATCTACTAAATTGCGCTCTATTAATATATCGATGTACTCTTCTTTTCAATACCAAAACTTGCATCAATGCTACACATTAAAATTTAAAGTTAGCACAACTAGTCAAATCTAGAGCACAAACCGAAGCTAAAAAGAGTATATACCCCATCGTTTAAGCACTTGATGAACACCCATCCGGGATGTTCCGACATTGTAGACACGCGGCACACGACCTTCTTTGGGCAGTGGTCGCACTTAGTGAGTGGCAACGGTGCGCCGACGAGCTTTTGGGCAAGCACCGAGCCCAGTCAACCGCCATTCGTGTATCTGCCGGCGGACCACCGACGGTGCAGATCCGAGCGGCTAGAGGAGGAGCCCCTGCCTGCATGTGGCCTTGCGACCCTGCCAAGGCCTTCCGGCGAGGTGCCCGACCAGTCCATGGCGCGGCGCGGCCTCCCATAGTCGGGCGAGCTCAAGACCGACCAGATCCGCCCCAAGTCCGGCCGGCGGGTGCACAAACCAGGTGGTCGTGATTGGGTAGCTCGATGGCGCCGAGGGGAAGGGGCTTGGCGAGCGCGCGTCCGAGCTGCACGGCTGCAATGGCAGCGGCAACGGCGAGGGGAAGAGTGGGGAAGAGTGGAGAAGAGTGGAGGGGGTGCGGCCGAAGGAAGGGAGGGGGCGGATAGAAAAAGGCGCCCCTGTGACACCGACGGGCGGGCCAGGGAAGGACACACACAGACGGCCCGCGCGTCTGCATGGTGTCCGTTTCACCCTAAAAGCGTCACAAACTTGGACCGGGATGGGTCAAAAGCAGACACAAAACAGACAAAAGTCTGTTTGCTCTCGCGCGTTGGGCCGTATGATTCGTCTATTTTATCGCAAACAGACGCGCGCAGACAGGATGGAGTCGCGCGGTGGAGTTGGCCTAACCTGAGTCGGTAGATGATCTATAGCCGTCCGAGATGAATTATCCTTTTTTCAGGGGTCACACGAGATGAATTGTGTGGATGTAAACGAAGTTGCTAACCTGAATGCAAAGTCACGAGGGCATGTTTAACATTGTTTGTCTTATCCATTAGAGGGACTAGCGGTCATCTTATCTCACTATCTTGGCTTCAATCCTTAGCTATATGGTGTGCACTCTCATCGGGTCCACTTGGGGTACGTGGTAGGGATGGTGCCAATTGCGTGTTTGACTATTCCTCCAAATCACGTGTTTGACTATCCCCTATCGAAAATTGCCAAACATTAGGCCATCTCTAATGTCCAACTTGAAACCGCCTGCAATAGTCCGAATCATGTTGTCCAGCCGTGTTCCAACCAAGGCGGTCCTCAATCTGTTTCGGACATATTTTTTTGCAAACGAAAAGTAAACTGAAGGAATTTGCAAGAGTTTGGACCGCTGCCACGCAGGCTTCCGACAACCATGACCTACCAAAAAACTCTCTCCCCCGACTGAACTCTTTTTCGACTGAAGCCAATTGCCTGCATTCATGCCGGGCAGAGATGACGCGACCATTCACTAGAGCCGACATTGAAGTGACACGCCGGTCGAGAGCGCTACCCGCTGCACACACCTTATTGAAACAATATCCGTTTGCGTGCCTACCTTCATTAAACTAGCGCGTGCGTCGAGGAGCCTACTCCGGCGCACCGAGCACCACACGTTTGTCTCTGTGTCGGCCAACATTAAACACCTCTCCGGTTGGCGCCCCACATCCGCCTGCTATTTAAACATGGTCAGGCGTTGCACAAAAACACACCACACCTTCGCTCTCCATGACCTCCTTGTACCACACCCATTATGGCCTCCGGCTTTATAGTCTTGCGGGACGGCCTCTCCGACGAGCAGAAGAAGGAGCTCTCCGGCATTGCAGCGGCATGGGTTGCCCGGCGAGCCAGTCGGAAACGGGTTGGCTTGCCGGCAAGCTCTTCGGAGCCGGCGCCATCGCCATCGACAGGCCTTCCTTGCCCATCCAGGCTGACCAACGTCGTCTCTTGGCAAATCCGCCACGAGCAATGGCGGCAACACATCCGACAGACGGAGAAAGAAGCAATGTTCACAAAGGTCGACACGACGACGGAGGAATTTGATCGGGGCATTGACGACGACATCGGCACGTCCGCGCCTCGGCGCCACGACAACAAAGCTGTCACGTTCGCGACCGCCACGGATAGTGAGGAAAAGTAGACCATGGAAGGCTGTCGCCGCTTGGATCCCATAAAACATCTCTCCACCCAATTTGGCATCATTTCATTGAGCCATTTGACCACCAATATTATTCCAAGTTTCTGGTCAGCAGAGATGTTTATGAAGCAAGTGCTATTTTGGCTTGTCCATTTAGCATGATCTGTTTACAGCATCTTAATATGACCTAATGATCAATCCTTGCCCAATTTGAGCCCAAGTTGATACTCCATGTGAGTGCTTCTTCATGATCTTCATTTCTGGACTAAGTGTGCAGTTGTGAAGCAACTGCAGTAAATCTTGATCCTTTTACCCTCAAAACCTCCAGGATCATAGTCCCTCCATAGCTAAACACCCTGACAACTTATTTGGCCTCAAGCAGTTCCCTGTTGATCACCAATGCACGGCTAAGTTTACTGCAGTAAACTTCAGAGGTGGCTAACTATTTAACCAGAGTGCCTTTAACCAAGTTACCACCACAGATCAAACTAACCTTCGAAGGACTTACCACTAGACATCAATTGCCAGCTGTTTGCCTCCCCCACATGCCAGCACTAGTGGTGACCATCGTTTTGGCATGCCATGAGCGCGTCCAGTGGGTGTTTGTGCTGGACCCCCTCCCCCTCTCGTCGGCTTCGCACTCATGATGATGTCCAGTAGATTGCTGTAACACCCCGGATGTAACTTTCCATCTTTGTAACTCCAACTCGTGCCATTTTCGGCTATGTGTTATGATATTCCCTCCGTGGTTGGGTTTTGTCTTTTGTTTTGCATTTTATTAATGTCATGCATATCATATCATGTCATCATGTGCATCTCATTTGCATACGTGTTCGTCTCATGCATCCGAGCATTTTACCTGTTGTCCATTTTGCAATCCGACACTCCCACATGCACCGGCGCATCCTTCTTGTCTCTTTTAGTGTGCGGGTGTTAAACGTTCTCGGAATGGACCGAGCCTTGCCAAGTGGCCCTGGTATAGCACCGGTAGACCTCCTGTCAAGTTTCGTGCCATTTGGAGGTCGTTTGACACTCCAACGGTTAACCGCATAACCGCAAAGGCCTCTTTTGAGTTGCAGCCCAACACCCCTCCAAAACAGCCCAATAACCCATCTAAGTCACTTCCCTGCTCTCCGTCGTCGGATCACGATCGTGTGGGCGAAAACCGCACTCCATTTGGAGCCTCCTAGCTCCCTCTACCTATAAAAACACATCCCCCTCCGAAATTCCGGATCAAATCCATCCTAACCCTAGCCCCGCTCCTCTCCCCGTCACCGGACGTGTCC
>NC_041385.1:383961105-383970479 GCF_002162155.2 Triticum dicoccoides | reverse complement strand
GTGCGTCGCTCCGCCCGACGCCGCCGGCCCCGCCTCCGCGTCCGCCGCCGCCGACCGGTGCCAGATCCGGCCGGCCTCACCCTGGATCCGGCCGCCCCGTCCTCTCCGGCCTTCCTCCTCCCTAGCTCCGGTGAGCTGCCGGCTGCCTCGACTTCCGTGCGAGCCGGATCCAGATCTGAGAACCAGGGTTGACTTCTTTCTCCCCCGGAATCCACTAAGTCATTTTTCTGTCAGTATTTTGTTGCATGTTCATCACACCATAACTGTGCACCCATGGCTCCGTTTTGGGCGTGTAGCATACCAAATTGTTCGTCTCGACGAGTACATCATTTGATCTCATTGCATCATTTTCATTTGAGCTCATCTTAATGCCCGAAGTGCTGTTGGAAGAGGGCTATGTGGTGTTAGTTTCAGATTCTTATCAGAATATGCACTTTTGTCATTTTTGCCATGATTGATGTGTGCACCTTATGTATTTGAGCCCTACATGTGTTTTGAACTATGCCATGCCATCTTTACAGAGGTGCCTACCACGTATTTTTGTGATCAATGTGGTGACTAGCACAAGCATGCAAACTAGGCTTCATGATATTGCTGATTTTAGTCCCTGTTCTGCTGTTATTTTGATGCCATGTAAACATGTTGCTACAGAGAGATCCACGCATATTTTGAGATACTTCAGTAAGGGTGTTTTGAACATATGGTTATGCTCTATCCATCCATGCCCCTGGTTGCAATTATGGAGTAGTCTAGCATGTCATTTTCGTGCTATACTTTTGCTACAAAATGTTTCCTGGCAGATTGTTTACATGTTATTCAATTTTGCCAAGGTTGTTGTAGTTGATCCGTGTATGCTATGATGTTGTTCTTGCCATGTATAGCTTCTATGCCATGTCTTCTTAATGGATGTATGCTTATTTTATCATGAAATGCTCTGTAGTGAGTGCATCGAGCTCGCGAAGATGCCTTCGTAATTCTATCAATGACATGCTCTGTTTGCTGAATCTGTTAACGAAACTTGCTATATTTACATGGGTGCCATCATATCTTCTGTTACTTTTGGGCTCATGGTCACTAAGGGACTTTTGATCTATGCTTTGAGTAGAATCATGACATGTCTTGTTTTGCTATTATAAGTTCCTATAGCATGTTCATAACTTGCTCTGAACATTGCTTCGTGATGCTGTTTATGCCATGTCCAACCTGATATTTTTTGCACTTTCGCCATGCTTGTTTGAACCTGTTGTGGTGTGATTTAGCCGTAGCTCAGTGTTCCTCTTTTGTTAAGCATCTCCTGTAGATTACTGCCGTATGCTTTGTTTTTATGTTGGGGTGCTGTAACATAGTTTCTTGTTGCATGCTAAGTAGCATCGTGCTGTTAAACGCAAATTTGCGTCATTCTTGTTTTGTTTGCCATTTGCAAACCGTGCATCCGTTCCCGGTGATCTTTATATCGATTTCAACCGAAATCATCTCATCTTTCCAGCGGCATACTTGGTTTTCCAAGTTGATGCCTTGTTCATCCTTTTTCCTCCCGGAGCACGCATATGCATTGCGTATCACATCTCGTATATCATGACATGTATTGCATTATGTTGCTTGTGCATTGCACCGTGATTTATTGTGGTTCCTATGCTTGTGTTCTTAAGTTGGGTAGAGCCGGGAGGCGAGTACGTGCACGAGGAACCTGTTGAGTACGCTAACGAGGATCAAGCCTTCGACAATTCTGAGAACTTTGCAGGCAAGATGACCATACCTTCGATATCACTTCTATCTTTGCTTTACTAGTACTTGCTCTATCGCTATGTTAGCTCTACCTGCCACTGTTTATCATGCCTCCCATATTGCCATGTCAAACCTCTAACCATCCTGTCCTAGCAAACCGTTGTTTGGCTATGTCACCGCTTTTTGCTCAGCCCCTCTTATGGCGTTGCTAGTTGCAGGTGAAGATGAAGTTTGTTACTGGTCGGAACATGGATATTTTGGGATATCACATTATCTCCTGTTTAATTAATGCACCTTATATACTTGGTAAAGGGTGGAAGGCTCGGCCTTATGCCTGGTGTCTTGTTCCACTCTTGCCGCCCTAGTTTCCGTCATACCGGTGTTATGTTCCTTGATTTTGCGTTCCTTACGCGGTTGGGTGATTTATGGGACCCCCTTGACAGTTCACTTTGAATAAAACTCCTCCAGCAAGGCCCAAACTTGGTTTTCCCATTTGCCACCTAAATTTTTTCCATTGGGTTTTCGCGAGCCCGAGGGTCATCTTTATTTACCCCCCGGGCCAGTGCTCCTCCGAGTGTTGGTCCAAACTAGAGCATCGTGCGGGATCGTCCCTTGGCAACTTGGGTTATGTTGGTACCTGTACGCTTCACTTATCCGGTGTGCCCTGAGAACGAGATATGTGCAGCTCCTATCGGGATTTGTCGGCACTTCGGGCGGCTTTGCTGGTCTTGTTTTACCATTATCGAAATGTCTTGCGAACCGGGATTCCGAGACTGATCGGGTCTTCCCGGGAGAAGGTATATCCTTCGTTGACCGTGAGAGCTTATGATGGCCTAAGTTGGGACACCCCTGCAGGTTATATTATCTTTCGAAAACCGTGCCCGCGGTTATGAGGCAAATGGGAATTTGTTAATGTCCGGTTGTAGATAACTTGACACTTGACTTCATTAAAATGTAGCATGTGTAGCCGTGATGGTCTCTTCTCGGCGGAGTCCGAGAAGTGAACACGGTTTGTGTTATGCTTGACGTAAGTAGTTTCAGGATCACTTCTTGATCGCTTCTAGCTTCTCGACCGATGCGTTGCTTCTCTTCTCGCTCTCACTTGCGTATGTTAGCCACCATATATGCTTAGCGCTTGCTGCAGCCCCACCATATTACCCCCTTTTCCTACCTATGAGCTTAAATAGTCTTGATCTCGCGGGTGTGAATTGCTGAGTCCTCGTGACTCACAGATTCTACCAAAACAGATGCAGGTGCCGAGGATACCATCCTAGATGGCGCAACCAAGCTCAAGTGGGAGTTTGACGAGGACCTTGGCCGTTACTATGTTTCGTTTCCAGATGATCAGTAGAGGAGCCCAGTCGGGACGATCGGGGATCTAGCATTTGGGGTTGTCTTCTTTTCATTTGGATTTGACCGTAGCCGGTCTATGAGTGTATTTTGAATGATGTATGATCTTAATTATGTATTGTGTGAAGTGGAGATTGTAAGCCAACTCTCTTTATCCCATTCTTGTTCATTACATGGGATTGTGTGAAGATGACCCTTCTTGCGATAAAACCACCATGCGGTTATGCCTCTAAGTCGTGCTTCGACACATGAGAGATATAGCCGCATCGTGGGTGTTACAAGTTGGTAATCAGAGCCATCCCCGACTTAGGAGCCCCCTGCTTGATTGTTTGCTGGCGTTGTTGAGTCTAGAACAAAAATGTTTTGAGTCTTAGGATTATATATATCGGAGAGTAGGATTCTTTTTACTCCTCAGTCCCTTCGTCGCTCTGGTGAGGTCTCCTGACGTAGATGTTTTGACTTTCCTCTTCTCAAATTTCACTAAAAAAAATTTTAGGATCACGCGGGTATCTTTGAATCGTTCCGATGGTTTTGTGATGAGAACATTGTTCTTGGTGCCTCCTGTCTATTATGTGGCTTTGACCTGGGGAGTTGAGCTCCGAGGTGTTGTCGTCACAATTTTATCGTTGCAGTTCTGGAATACCTGAGTTTTGCCGACATCGAAAATCTCTTTTATGCAGTTGTTGGTGAGATAACCTCGACGCCACCCAGTACTGGGGCGGGAGTTCGGGAGTATTGCCATAACTCGTATAACGGATGCTTTTCGAAGGTTGAGGTACACGATTTCCGAAGGTTTCTTGGTTATGTGTTGACGGATGGTTACAGCTGGATGTAGGGATTGTTAGTTTGGGTGAGATATATTGCTTCCCCTGTATCCCCAACACCTGATTGCATAACCAAAAAGTTTCGGGAGTTTATAGGTGGGATTCAAGTATCTCTAGCATTTCTTCCCGCAGATATTTGGTTTGTGATTGGGTAATCCTTACCACTTATTTGTTCCAGTTGTACCTTGTTTATTTCAATCATCAATCTCTTATCAAGTGGCTTCTCACCTTAATGGATGTGTGATGTTAGCTTTGGGAATTCATTCGTTCATCCTTGTTCGAATGTTTATTGTGAAGACTATATGTTGCAATTTCTATCCGTTGATTCAACTTGTCCATATGTCTATCAAGATGCTAACGGATGTCACCCTCTTCAGGATGGCTCTGCCAACGCGTTAGAATCCGAAACGCAATGATGGGAGTCAGGCGAACCCTCCACCTCCACCTCTGGAGGCATGGCAAGCTTTGATGGAAGCCACAAACGCCAATGCCCAGATGATGATTCAGCTCATGCAAGAGCGCAACCAAGGCCAAGGCAACCAAGGGAATCAAGGTCAAGGGCAGTTCAATCATCAGCCTCAATTTCCTACCCTCAACCAATTCCTTGCAAATCAGCCGAAGTCTTTCAGCTACTGTGTCGAGGCCACAGACGCCGATGATTGGCTCGTGGATATCAACAAGCATTTTGAATGCAGCAATGTCAGGCGTGAGGACTATGTCAAGTTCGCTTCTTTTCAGCTCAAGGATCAAGCAGCTGATTGGTTCCAGCAATACAAGGATTCCAGAGGAGGTCGAGTGGTTACTTGGACTGACTTCTGTCGGGACTTTAAAGCTCACCACATTCCTACCAGTGTTGTTGAGAGCAAGCGTGAGGAGTTCCGCAATCTCAAGCAAGGCAACATGTCAGTGTACGAATACAACAAGCAGTTTCAGAAACTTGCTCGCTTCGATAAGCAAGATGTTCCTGATGAGAAGAGTATTATCTATCAATTCAGAGGTGGCCTTAGAGAGGATCTGCAGTTAGCTCTTGTTGAGCCTACTCAGTTTGATCAATTCTACAGTATGGCACTCAAGCAAGAAGGTGCTCAGCTAAAGTGTGAGGCTTTTAAGAAGAGAATCAGGGATGCAGTGCAGTCTTCTTCTTCCTCACAAGTGGCAGCTAAGCAGCAGAAGTTCTACCTTCCTCCTCCTTTGTTTCGTCAGCCTTACCAGCAGAAGAACTCAGGTGGTCGTGGATCTTCCAACCCACCCAACCCAGGCTATCAGAACAAGTCTCAGTCTCAAGCTCCAAGGTCAAATGCTCCTTATCATCGTCCGCTCTCAGAAGTGACTTGTAACAAGTGCCAGCAGAAAGGTCACTATGCGAACAAGTGTTTCAATCAAAGGCGCCTTCCTCCTCCTCCTCCTGTGAGATCTTCAAGCAATGCAGTGGTCAAGCATAATCCAAAGTCTGCAAAGGTGAATATGATGAATGCAGCGCAAGCAGAGGATTCTTCTGATGTGATAATGGGTAATCTCTCAGTTAATGATATTCCTGCAAAAGTCTTATTTGATACTGGTGCATCGCATTGTTTCATGTCAAGATCGTTCTTTGCAAAGAATGATTTTACTTGGTCTTACCTGGATAGACCTTTGGGTGTTGTTTCTCCGGGGAAGTCTATGAGAGCCAACTCAATAGTTCATGATGTCTCTATCAAGACGGGCGACTATAAATTTCTGTCTAAACCATTTGTTCTTGGCGACTCTGATATTGATCTAATTCTTGGGATGGACTGGCTTTCTAAGCACAAGGCTCAGCTTGATTGTGCTGCCAGGCAGATTCAATTGACACACCCTTCTGAGGATGTTATCATCTATGCCGCTCGTGATGAAACCATTCGGTTGTTTTCTCTCAATGAGAAGGGCGAATTGGATGCTATTTCTCAAATTCCAGTCGTTTGTGAGTACCAAGATGTCTTTCCAGAAGAGCTTCCGGGTATGCCTCCTCATCGGCTAGTCGAGTTCGTTATTGATCTTGAGCCTGGAACTGAACCCGTTTGCAAGCGTCCTTACAAGCTTGGGCCCAAGGAGCTGAAGGAATTGAAGAAACAGCTCGATGAACAAGAGCGTCTAGGTTTGATCAGACCGAGTTCATCTCCTTGGGGTTGTGGAGTTCTTTTTGTCCAGAAGAAGGATGGCATGGACCGACTTTGCGTCGATTACCGTCCATTGAACAAGAAGACAATCAGAACAAGTATCCACTTACCAACATCAATGAGCTTTTCGAGCAACTCAAAGGTGCTAAAGTATTCTCCAAGCTTGATCTTCGTATGGGTTATCATCAGATTCGCATTCGTGAACAAGATATTCCCAAGAGAGCTTTCAAAACAAGCTATGGTTCTTATGAATATACTGTCATGTCTTTCGGCCTTGTCAATGCTCCTCCAACTTTCTCTAGAATGATGAACTTTATCTTCAACCCCTACACCAATGAATTCGTCTTGGTGTATCTCGATGATATCTTGGTCTTCTCCAAGAATAAGCAGGATCATGCCAAACATTTGCAATTGGTGCTCGACAAGCTCAGAGAGCATCAATTCTATGCGAAGTTTTCCAAATGTGAGTTCTGGCTTGATGAAGTTCTTTATCTTGGTCATATCATCTCCGCCAAGGGCATTGCTGTTAATCCCGAGAAGGTGTCTGCAGTTGTGAAGTGGGAACCTCCTCAGAGTGTCAAGCAGCTCCGCAGTTTTCTTGGTCTTGCAAGCTATTGCCCAAGATTCGTTGAGAACTTCTCTAAGATTGCAAAGCCTCTTTCCAACCTCCTCCGGAAGCATGTCAAGTATGTTTGGACGCCTGAGTGTGACGTCGCTTTCAACACCCTCAAAGAGAAGCTAGTCACAGCTCCTGTCTTGACTCCTCCTGATGAATCCAAGCCATTCGAAGTATTCTGTGATGCTTCTCTTCAAGGTCTCGGTGCTGTGTTGATGCAAGAGAAATAAGTTGTGGCCTATACCTCTCGTCAGTTGAAGCCCAACGAAAAGAACTACCCCACTCACGATCTTGAGTTGGCGGCAGTTGTCCATGCATTGATAGCATGGAGACATCTCTTATTGGGAAGGCAAGTGGACATTTTCACCGATCACAAGAGCCTCAAGTATATCTTCACTCAACCCAACCTCAACCTCAGGCAAACTCGATGGGTCGAAATGATTCAAGAGTACAATCCGAGTATTGAATATACTCCTAGCAAGGCGAATGTGATTGAAGATGCTCTGAGCAGAAAGGCTTATTGCAATAGTCTAATTCTCAAGCCATTTCAACTGGATCTTTGTGAAGCTTTCCGCAAGCTGAATCTTCAAGTTGTTCCTCAAGGCTTTCTTGCCAACCTCATAGTCTCTCCTACTTTGGAAGATCAAATTCCTGAGGCACAACTCCTGGATACCATGGTGAAGAAGGTGAAACGTGGTATTGACAAGGGCATTCCCAAATACAAGTGCTATCGCTTGGATGACAAAGATACTCTTTTCTTCGAGGATCGAATTATGGTTCCCAAAGGCGATCTTAGAAAAGTCATTATGAACGAGGCACACAATTCCCTCCTATACATTCATCCTGGAAGTACAAGGATGTACCATGACCTCAAGCAGTCATATTGGTGGACTCGAATGAAGCGAGAGATTGCTCAATTCGTGAATGAATGTGATGTCTGCAGAAGGGTGAAAGCAGAACACCAAAGACCAGCTGGTCTCCTCCAACCTCTTGCTATTCCAGAATGGAAGTTTGACCACATGGAGATGGACTTCGTGACTGGTTTTCCTAAGTCCAAGCGTGGAAATGATGCTATCTTCGTTGTCATTGACAAGCTTACTAAAGTGGCTCATTTTCTTCCTATCAAAGAATCTATCACAGCAGCTCAGCTGGCAGAGCTATAAACCTCCAGAATTGTCTCCTTGCACGGTATTCCACAATTGATATCTTCAGATCGTGGAAGCATCTTCACTTCTAAGTTCTGGGACTCCTTTCAGAAGGCCATGGGCACCAACATTCCTTTCAGCACTGCTTTCCATCCTCAAACAAGTGGCCAAGTCGAGTGAGTCAATCAAATCCTTGAAGATATGCTCAGGGCTTGTGTCATCTCTTTCGGTATGAAGTGGGAAGATTGTCTTCCATATGCCGAGTTCTCCTACAACAACAGCTTCCAAGCGAGTTCGGGCAAGGCCCCATTCGAAATTCTCTATGGCAGAAAGTGCCGTACTCCTCTCAATTGGTCCGAGACAGGTGAACGCCAACTTCTTGGCAACGACTTGATCACAGAAACCGAAGAAATGTGCAAAGTCATTCATGAGAATCTCAAAGCCACGCAATCGCGCCAAAAGAGTTACTATGATAGCAAGCACCATGACTTGGCTTTTGAAATCGGAGACCATGTCTACCTCCGCGTCTCTCCAATGAAAGGCACTCGTCGCTTCGGTATCAAAGGGAAGCTTGCCCCTAAATACGCGGGTCCTTTCAAGATCATTGGCAAAAGAGGCGATCTCGCCTATCAACTTGAGCTTCCGTCCAACTTCGCGAACGTGCACGATGTGTTTCACGTGTCACAGCTTCGCAAGTGCTTCAAGACTCCTGAGCACACCATCAACTTCGAGGAAATCGACCTCCAAGAAGATCTCTCTTATCATGAGCACCCCTTTGCTATTCTTGAAGAAACCGAGCGCAAGATTCGCAACAAGTCAATCAAATTCCTGAAAGTGAAGTGGTCACACCATTCCGACCGAGAAGCCACCTGTGAGCGCGAGGATCACCTCCGTTCCGAATATCCGGAGTTCTTTCAGTCCTAGATCTCGGGATGAGATCCTCTTGTAGTGGTGGAGTGTTGTAACACCCCGGATGTAACTTTCCATCTTTGTAACTCCAACTCGTGCCATTTTCGGCTATGTGTTATGATATTCCCTCCGTGGTTGAGTTTTGTCTTTTGTTTTGCATTTTATTAATGTCATGCATATCATATCATGTCATCATGTGCATCTCATTTGCATACGTGTTCGCCTCATGCATCCGAGCATTTTCCCCGTTGTCCGTTTTGCAATCCAACACTCCCACATGCACCGGCGCACCCCTCTTGTCTCTTTTAGTGTGCGGGTGTTAAACATTCTCGGAATGGGCCGATCCTTGCCAAGTGGCCCTGGTATAGCACCGGTAGACCGCCTGTCAAGTTTCGTGCCATTTGGAGGTCGTTTGATACTCCAACGGTTAACCGCATAACCGCAAAGGCCTCTTTTCAGTTGCAGCCCAACACCCCTCCAAAACAGCCCAATAACCCATCTAAGTCACTTCCCTGCTCTCCGTCGTCGGATCACGATCGTGTGGGCGAAAACCGCACTCCATTTGGAGCCTCCTAGCTCCCTCTACCTATAAAAACACCTCCCCCTTCGAAATTCCGGATCAAATCCACCCTAACCCTAGCCCCGCTCCTCTCCCCGCCGCCGGACGTGT